>NW_004797590.1:133432-136086 GCF_000002075.1 Aplysia californica | reverse complement strand
GAAAGAGTTCCCCTACCGGGTCTGTATACTTCGTGACTTTGTTCCCGGTTACCGGGTCTGTATACACTTCGTTTAACAACTTATTATTATTTTATTATTTATTAGATAAATTATTACACTTTTTATTTGTTCCAAAAGGGCACTTTGTTTTACAATTGCAAACATACATTTTTACTTGTAAACAAATACAAAATTATGAATATATCATGTACACGTAAATACATGCAGAAATACACACATGAATACACGGGAGCTATTCAGAACGCGGCGTTGCAAATAGCGCTTGCCTTTTTTTTTGGTCTCCTTGTCACATTTTTCTTTTCTCTTTTGCATCATGTTTGCTTTGAGACTTTTGATGGTTGGTCTACTACAATTGTACACGCTTTATAATTGATTTTATGATTTAGAAAAAACAAACTTTCGTGACGTTAAATTTTTTTTAAAATCTAGGAGAAACCCTCTTGTCCATTTAGAACATATCAACAATTAAAGTTGTTGATATTATATTTGTTTTTTTTATAAGAGATTATAACCCACTGGGTTGTAACACTTACACTTTATTTATGAGATTTCAGAGGTCATCAATGAATTGAATTGGCTCTTTACAGGAATATTAATTTGTGAAACCCAAAACAGAGAAAAATTTGATCTTCACTTAGCTGACATTGGTTTGGAATGAGAGTTCATGCACCCCAGTATAGGACTGAATAATTATTTAAATGTAAACAACAGTTCCACCAAAAAAAAAAAGAAAAATGCAAAAATAGATTTTAGGCCTATATAATATATAACGGCAAATGGGTTACAAGCTAGCACCTATGTAGACAAAGACTCACCTTTAAAAGATTAAAAAATAATAAAGAAGACAAATGTGTATATATATGAATACTGTTCTTGTTGTATTAAAACACTTTCACCAATGGATTATATAATAATAATATTATTGTGTTGTGGATTAGTGAAAGTCAAAAGTACCATACTTTATTTACTTTTGAGTGTTGTTAGCATTCCACCAGTATAATTTTTTGCCTCCTTTTAAACTTGAGAAGCAACATAATAGCGCTTTTATCATATATATACACTATAATGATGACAGGAAAATTTGTATTGTAAAAATCATGTGTTACGTCCCAATTTACATTCATGTTTAATTGTAGTGTGCTCAGGATTGATTACAAAATTAATTTAGATAGAGTTATTGGTACAGGCTTATGTATCGTCTGAAAGCTTGTTCATTTGTCTCTTGCTTTTGATGAAAAATAGTACCCATCTATCTTGAATTGAAGTTGTGATATATATTTGCAACTGAAGGAGACAATGAGGGGGGGGGGGGGGGGTCGTCTGGTGTCAGAGCCAAATTTAACAAGAAAATGGCTACCAAAGTTGAGTAAATTCCAGAGCTTCTTGAGTGTCCTTGTTAACTGCAAATTTACATTTTTATGCCTTTCAAAGGTTTTCAATAAAATTTGAATTCAGGCCAAAGTATTATGATTTTACGTGGACATAAAAGGGATCGACAAGCCCGCCCCCCCCAAAAAAAAATGTTTAATTTTAAAATTAATAAAAACTGCTTAGTTGGCAGAAAATTAGGACTTTCTTTGGTGGTACTATTGTGAGTACTAGTGAGTCTAATTTCACCGTCATGACACACATACATATAACATAGTTATAGCTGGCCTGCACCTGCATCTACACTCAGCATTCTCCCAGTTCTTTGGCCCACTTTGACAAAAAGTTAGGTGAACTCTGATTCAGGGGCTTGTTATAGGACAGGATGCCCCACTTCTACCTCTGTTATCTGAACAAGAAGCAAGGTCAGAATGTATGCTGCTCAAAGATATTGTATAAAAATAGAGATGTGTACTGTGTTGAGCCATTGCTCTCTTTGTGAGCAAAGATCATAGCTAGCCCTGTTCCATTCATTTATCAGCAAAAAGGGAGAATGTAGCCTCATGCTCTTAGTGTGCTTTATGTAGTCCAAAGTTTGCAGGTCAATATCTGAAAGTATTTTTTAGGATTATGGAGCAGGCCTGAAAAGGAAATGGTCAATTTTGTCGAACTGTCGATGAAGGAATCAGCTGTTTCTTCGTCCTTGAGAGACTTTGTAGTCCCAAGGTCAACAATCCAAGAACGTGTGGGTCCTTCTTCTTTTCACTTTTCTTTCTTCCCCTCTGTTAGCGATGATCAGGCTACATTTGCCACATTGCCAGACCTGAGAGAGTTAATTTTGTCCAGTCATTGCACGCTTGACCTTGGCAAATCAGGTCAGGCGGATGACTCAATGTTTTGTCTCAGACCTCCCTGACTCTGTGAGACGAATGAAGCCAACGACAATTGTAAACAAAAGAAAGAATGATTCTGCTCATTTTCGACCAAAGATATTGGTGAAGGTGACTCTGATTTCATCACACAGATGCGTACGTCATTTAAAAAATTGATCATGTGTGTCTGTTCATGCCATCACGTGTATCTTTTTATAAACCTTACAGGCATATAATAAAAAATAAAATAATAATAATAATAATAACAATAATAATAATAATAATAATAATAGTAGGGCCTAATAATAATGATAGTAATAATAACAATAGTAATAGTAATAGTAATGATAATGAAAATAACAATGATAATAACAATAATTATAGTAACAATAA
>NW_004797590.1:129756-131285 GCF_000002075.1 Aplysia californica | reverse complement strand
TTTATATGTTTTTGTGTGGGGGGGGGGATGTGGAGGATTGTCTTGGTTTTGAGAGTGATAAGTTGTGTATTTATTGTGTTCTTGTATGATGCTTCTCTTTCTCTGTCTTTCTGTTTCTGTCTTTTTGTTTCTCTCTCTTTCTCTCTCCCTCTCCCTCTCTCTGTCTCTGTGTCTCTCTCTCTTTTTTTCTCTCTTTTTTTTCTCTCTTTTTTTTCTCTCTTTTTTTTTCTCTCTTTCTCTTTCTCTCTTTCTCTTTCTCTCTTTCTCTTTCTCTCTTTCTCTTTCTCTTTCTCTCTCTCTCTTTGTTTCTATCGCTGTCTCTTCTCTCCTTTCTCTCTTTATCCCTCTTAATTTCTCTCTCTCTTTTCCTTTCTTTACTGTCTTGAACATCTCTTATCTGTGGATGATTGGCAAACACCACTGGGAGGTCCTACTTCTTTACTTTTCTTGTGTTGTTTCTCTCTGTCTGTCTGTCTTACTTTTTCCCAGCGCTAAATGACCATCATTGTGTCGATGTGCTTCTCTTTACTCAAACAAACTAAACAAACAAACAGCTCTTTATCTTCAGTGTGGTTTGCTCCTTCTTTCCTATCAAACATCTATCGTCCTTATCTCCCCTACTTTTTTTGGTGTTTGTTACTCTCTCTTGTAACACTTCTAATCTTCGACACTTATTTGACCTTATTGAGTCGCAAGTTCTGTTAAACTCTTACTAAGACTAAACTTATCTTCTACGGTTAAAGACCATTTTGTATTTCTAGTGCAGTAAAACTTTGACTAAAATAACAACCTGATTTTAATTACCCCTCACCCGCAGCACAAGTTTGATATAGTTCCTGGCTTTAAAAATGAGTCGATTTGTCTTGAAATACAACCAAGAGATGAGAAGACACTTGGTCATTTTGAGCACAATGGAGCTATCCCGAAAAATGCCGTTTTGAGAAAATCAAAGGTAATGTTTTGCCCCTTGTTCAGTTTCTTCCAAAGACGAGGAGAGTTTTTTCTGTAACCAAGCAAATATACACACTAATGAAACCGAACTTCTTCTATGGGTAGGGCAATACCCACTTTTGATGTAGGTCAAGATCTCTAGAAACCCCTGTAATCTGTGTTAGCCCGCTTGCCCTTGAAAGCGACCAATTCTAATGCCCGATAGAGCTCTCATCTGGCCGCTTTCTCCAATCTCAGCACATCCAGGCCTCATTCCTCATTGTGCCTCTATAGCTTCCAGTAGGATGATGGGTTGGTTGATATCTGGGTAGTTTGTGGATGGATTGATATTTGGGTGGTCTTATTGTACCTCTATAGCTTCCAGTTGGTCTTCCAGTTTCTTATTACTCAAATGAAATACAACATGCAAAAAAAAATGTGTTAAAATTTTTATGAAAATCTCATACTCCTCAGCCAACGGTCGTGGTGAGCGCCAACTGCGGGGTGGAACCGTCCCGGACTGTACCCTACAAGCCGCTCCTGGACGAGGCTCTGAGCCTCATCGAGTTCAAACCCAAGAAGTGTGTCATCTTTAACAG
>NW_004797590.1:122117-128941 GCF_000002075.1 Aplysia californica | reverse complement strand
CCCCCAAACACACACAGTTTGAACCAGCCCAACTACACCCAGGACAAGACCTGGACTGGCACGATGCTGTGGCCTTGGGCACCCCGGCCGACTGTGTGCCTGTCCCTGCAACTGACCCCGTCTACATACTCTACACCTCAGGGACCACGGGTGTGCCAAAGGTATCGTCTGTCTGTCTGTCTGTCTGTCCGTCCGTCTGTCTGTCTGTCTGTCTGTGTGCTGGCTGTGTGCATGTCCCTGCCACAGACCCCGTCTCTATATTCTACACAGACCTGCCAACCGCTCCGATTTTACCATAATTGCTCTGAAATTTTTATCATTTTGAATTACTCAGACGGAATATGCGAAACTTTGATTTTTTTTCTCGAACCGAGAAAACTCGGCCTAACGCAGATCGGATGTCTCGTCGATTCAGAAAATGGGTCAGGAAATCCCTAAACCCGTGGCCCGCTCGCTGTCAGCTTTCGCTGTTGATCTACAGCACACATCACGCGAACCGAGTAACGCGCCTGCTGTAGATGTACGACACATAGCCCAGAGAGGAAACCGCCCACACTGTATAATTATGTATACAGATGATGGCCTTGACCTCTACTTTGGAATACTTTTGTCCACGAACTTTGATGGGCCAGGTTTAAAAACAATAGCCGATCAGATTCCAGCTTTTATTTTGGGGGAGCGTATTCCTAATTACGTCGTCACGAGCAACGAAAGTGAGGCTATCGCAACCAAAGAAGTCCGTGCGTGTCACTCGTTTACAAACACTCAGGCCTGGCAACAAGTCAGAAGTCAATGGTAACTTCCTGTTGACCTACATAGCGCCTTAGTTAAAGACGAGTAGACAACAATACAGTGATGCAGGTAAGGCAGTTATGATGATTTGTATACCCCTACATGTATAATAATCTCTTATAACGAATATTCTAATAAAAGTTATTTTGTTTTGCGATTAACCAACTTAGCCAGGGAAAATGGATGTTAAGTTAGATGCTTCTATTTTTTTCTTCGGACTCCCATTTTTTTTTCCATGGAAAATCCTATTTTTTTCTGGTTGGGGTTGGCAGGTCTATCTACACCTCGGTGGCCACCGGAATGCTGAAGGTATTGTCTGTCTGTGTGTCTGATTTTGAAGGTCGTGATCCAATTTAGTGGAATTCAGTCATATTGTGCCAAAATACTAGCTTTTGCTTCTCCCGTTGATAAAAATCTGGCTAGCCCTGATCTGTGTCAGTAAAATAAATTCGATTGTCAGTTTGCACAGGGTATAACAAGGTATTTTGGTGGGCCATCTGGTAATTTTGGTGGGGGTGGTGGGTGGTCACCTGGGTATTGACATGTATTATTTGGTACCCCCATTTGGAAATAGATGTTGGTGGGCTTTATGAAAATTTTAACATCTCTTAACTCTTTATCTCCGGCAAGCTCTCCCACTGTGCTGGTGAGCCGCTGGCAGCAGCTCGGGCTCATTCTTTTACGACGACTTCGACATCAAGTTAATTTTCGGCAGTTGCAGAAAGCAGGTGTCTTTTATTTCATTCATTAGATGAAGAACTATCGAAATAGGTTAATTTGTTTTGATTGAATGACCAATTTAGTGACAATTTTGTCATTTTTTGATTTAGTACCTAAAATGGGCCACGGCATAGTAGGTTTACCCCCCTTGGAGATAAAGAGTTAAGAGTGACAAAAATGGGGGCTGGCTAAAAAAAAGTTTTGACAAGCACTGACCTACATTGTGTCATTTGGGGCCATAAAACATTGACGATTACAATTTTTTTTTCTCCCCTAGGCCATCATGCGACCCAGCGGAGGTCACGCCGTGGCTCTGGCCTGGTCCATGTGGAACATCTACGGCCTCAAGCCTGGACAGGTGAGATGGACATAGGGGTCAAGGTCACGTGTACATCGGAGACATATTATGTAGACATCACAGTACCTCTTTTGTCATGGGTGGTAGGCGGGTGCTCTGGTATGGTTTGCTACTTCTTTTCTTTCAAACGTTTATTGTTCTTATCTCTCTTCCTTCTTTTCTTTGTATGTTACTCTCTAGTAATACCTCTAATCTTTTGCACTTATAAAATGGTCGCTTTTAAGGACAAGCGGGCTAACCTAGATTTCGGGGGTTTCCAGAAATCTTGACCTACACCAAAAGTGGGCATTGCCCTACCTATGTATGCACATTCATTTACCTGTATTTTGTGGTAAGATATAGGTATTGTAAAGCACTTCGTGCTGTATTGAATTGGAGTTTTCACTATATATAGGAATGATCTGCATAGTTATTATTATTATTATTATTATTATTATTATTATGTAATAATAATATATTATTATTTTTATTATTATTATTATTATTGTTCTTATTTTTATTTTTATATTTATTTTTATTATTAATATTTTTATTATAACTATTTTTATTATTATTAGCCCGTTATTTGGATTATTAGTAGCATATTATCATTATTATATTGTAAAACTTAATACTGAATGTATTGTATCCCCAGGTGTGGTGGGCGGCATCTGACCTTGGCTGGGTCGTAGGTCACTCGTACATTACGTACGCACCTCTTCTGGCTGGCTGTACTACTGTCCTGTACGAGGTAAGGGGAAAAACAGGTTTGAGAGAAAGAGAGAGTAGGAATGTGTGGAGGAAATAAAGAAAGGAGGTGAGAATGTGAGGTAAGGGACAGAAGAAGAAGAAGAAGAAGAAGAAGAAGAAGAAGAAGAAGAAGAAGAAGAAGAAGAAGAAGAAGAGGAAGAAGAAGAGGAAGAAGAAGAAGAAAAGGTAAGGGAGAGAGATAAGTTGGGGATACAGAGAGGAGGGATATGTAGGGAAAAAATTAATGTGAGTATATGAGATATAGAAGAAGGAGAAGAAGTAAAATGAGGAGAAGAAGAAGGAGGGAGAGAGACAGGTTGGAGAGAAAGAAAAGTAGGAATGTATGTTTTTAAAAAAAAGAAAGAAGTTGAGAGTACAAGGGAAAAGAAAAAGAAGAGAGAGAGAGAGAGAGAGAGCAGGAATGTGTGGTTTGAATAAAATCAGAATAAAGATGAGAATATGAGGTATAAGAGTGAAAGACAAAGAGAGAAAGGGTTTTGTGAATACATATGCTGTAGGGCAAGTACCTTGTACTTCCTAGACAAATCATCTACATGGGTGGTTTGCGAGTGCTCTGGTGTGGTTTGCTCCTTCTTTCCTATCAAACATCTAACGTCCATATCTCCCCATCTCCTTTTTTGTGTTTATTACTCTCTTGTAACACCTTTAATCTTTGACACTTATATATGTGAGACAACGTAGTGAAATCAGGCGCTCATCAAAATAATGAAAATGAAGAAACTAGCATTTTTCCGCAGGTTTGGGAATTTTTTTTCGAATTTTTGCTTTTTTTTCAACACCTTCTATGTCCATTAAAGAACACATTTCTGTATTTATTTTATTGAAAAACATTAATTAAAGGCACAAATTATGTAAATTTTCAATTTCCTCGGACTCTCAAGCAAAGGAAATAACAAAATTTTGCCGGCCATTGTCTTGCAAATTTTACCTCCGAAACCAGGTGACACCCACCTCCTTCAGTTGCCAATTTCTCGACTTGTATCCGAGATAAATGGATATTTTTCTCATCGAAAGCAAGACAAATCAACAAGCTTTAATAATACCAATAGCTCCACATGCCCAAAAATTGACGAGCTCCTGATTCCACCTTGTTGCGACACATATGACTTTATTGTGTTGCAAGTGCTGTAAAAACAATTGCTAAAACTAATAAATCTGATCATCTACAACGACGATGCCAATCTGACCACAGGGCAAGCCCGTGGGGACCCCAGACCCAGGGGCGTTCTTCCGTGTCCTTCAGCAGCATAAGGTCAACGGGATGTTCACAGCTCCGACAGCTCTCAGGGCTATACGCAGTGAGGTCAGTTGATGGTGTGTGTGGGGATATGTGCGTGTTTGTGTGTGTGTGTGAGGGAAGGGGGGGGGGTGTATGTGTATGTATTTTCGTTCTTCCGTGTCCTTCAACAGCATCAGGTCAACGGGATGTTCACAGCTCCGACAGCTCTCAGGGCTATACGCAGTGAGGTCAGTCGATGGTGTGGTGTTTGTGGGGAGATACATGTGTGTGTGAGAGGGTGGGGAAATGTATGTGTTTGTGTTTTTCCGTATTCTTCAACAGCGTCAGGTCAACAGAATGGTTTTGGTTCCCACAGCTCTCTGGGCTATATGCAGTGAGGTCAGACGCTGATGTGTGGGGAGATATGTGCGTGTGGGTCTGGGTGTGGGTGTGTGTGTGTGAGAGGGAGGATGGTGTATGTGTTTGCGTTCTTCTGAGTCCTTCAACAGCATCAGGTCAACGGGGTGTTTACAGCTCCGACAGCTCTCAGGGCTATACGCTGTGAGGTCAGTCGATGGTGTGTGTGGATGGATATGTGTTTGTGAGATGTGTGTGTGTGTGTGTGAGGGGGGGGGCAGGTGTTTGTTTTTGCGTTTTTCTTTGTCCTTCAACAATATTGAGTGGGTGGTTGGCGGGTGCTCTGGTGTGGTTTGTTTCTTCTTTCCTATCAGACATCTATCATCCTTATCTCCCCTTCTTCTTTTTTATGCTTGTTACTCTCTTGTGACACCTCTAATCTTCTGGCACTTACATGACCTTATGCAGTTGCGAGCGCCGTAATACCTCTACTAAAACAAAACAACAGTATTAGGTTAACAGGATGTTTGTCGCGGCTGTTAAAATCCCAGTGAAAGTGATACCTTAGTTGGTGACCGAGCCCCGGTTTGACCTCCCACGTTTTTTATTTTAAAATCTACCCCCCCCCTCAAGGGCAATGTTAAAATATGAGACAATTTCCGAATGCTATATATGTTAATCGTTATTTCATACAATTTTTGCTTCTTTGTCAGTGAGTGCAGAAGTTCCCTCTTGTTCCAAACGAGGAAAAATAAAATGACAGCTAAATCACTGGTCAGCCTATTTTGCAAGTTTAATTGTCCTAAAACTGAAATGAACAATGCTTTTAGCGGGACACAAGGTATTCCCCTGGCCGAGAGTTCATGACCCCATGACCGAGATCAGATTACAAGATGCGGCGCGCTGGCTGTCTGCTAACTAAAGTACCGCTTCCTAACAGCCGTGTTGTGGCTTCGACAGCTCTCATAGTTATTCACAGTGAGGTCAGTCGCTGGTGTGTGGGTAGATATTTATGGGAGGGGGGAGGGGTATTTTTTTTCTTCCGTTTTTCATTGTCCTTCAGTAGCATTATGTCAACAGGATGTTTATGGCTCCGACAGCTCTCAGATCTATGCACAGTGCAGTCAGTCAATGGTGTAGGTGGGAATGTGTGTGTGTGTATGTGTGTTGGAGATGAGGGGGGGTGGGGGGTGGGCTGGGGAGAAGAAATGCTCGCTTTTAAGCACAAGGGGGCTATCCCAAAAAATACTGTTTTGAGAACATCGAAAGTAAAGTTTTTTGGATCCATATTCAGTTTCATTAAAAGACAAGGAGAGTTTTCTCTATAACCAAACAAACATACACACCAATGAAACCAAACTTCTTGTATAGGTAGGGCAATGTCCACTCTTGGTGTAGGTCAAGATTTCTGGAAACCCACAAAATCTGGGTTAGCCTGCTTGTCCTTAAAAGCAACCAAATATGTGTGTAGAGAAGGGGAGAATTTGTGTCTGAGTGAGTATGTGTATGTTTGTGGCCCCCACAGCTCTTACATAGAAACTAAGCCCAAAATTTAAAAAAAAAAAAATTTTCAATTGCTGTTTCATAATCTGTGGTATCGGCTGCATGAGCTCGAGAAACATTGTCAAAATTCAAATTCTACAAGTTGAAAAAGAGCTTATCTCTTTGTTTCATTTGTTTCATGTTTCTGTTTTTTTCCCCCACAGGATGCAGATGGAACATACGCCAAGAAATACTTACCTCTGAACCAGTAAGTTAGTCGTTTCAACTTTTTGTGGGTGGTTGGTGGGTGCTCTGGTGGGGTTTGCCTCCATTTTTCTTATCGAACATCTTTCGTCCTTATATCTCCTCCTCCTTTTTTGTATTTGTTACTCTCTTGTATACCTCTTATCTTTGGCACTTATATGACTTTATTGTGTTGCAAGTGCTGTCAAACTCTAACATTTCAACTTTTTAGTGTAAGGCTCCGCCGTATGCCACTTTGAAAAGTGACATAAGGTGGTACCCCCCGGGGCGGTGCTACTGACTGAAGTTGTCTTTAGGCCATTCCCAAAGGGCGGACATTAACCATGTTCTTATGCACAGTAGAATTGTAAATTGTAAACGGGCTGATTCATCAATTTCATGCGCATAAGTGTGTCTGAACTGCAGCAGAGAACTGCTGCTTTTTCTTTCCTAATCCCTACTATCGTCATTTTCTCTCTATTTCTTTTGTATGTGTCACACTTTTGTGACCCGCTATTTCCGGGTTGCCTTGATAGTCGAAGCAGACTTTGTGCTGTTGAAGCTAGAGAGGTGAGCAGAGTGAGCCCGATTCCCTGCAAGGACTTCTCTGTTGACATCCACCCCTTGGCGCTCATATGACCTTATGTAGTTGCGAGCGCCGTAAAACCTTTACTAAAACTTTTTTAAAAACCACAACATAAGGTGGAGTCTTACACTAAGATGTTGATTTTGTTTTTGTCCTCCATTTTTTTGTATTGTTGGAAGCAGTAAAGGAGAGGCTGAACCCAATGCTGAAAATGTTACTGTCTAATGTGTTTTTGTCCGAAGTAATTGGTTTGAGGTGACTGAAATATGTATGTGTGGGTGTGTGTGTGTGTGTGTGAGTGAGTGTGTGTGTGGGGG
>NW_004797590.1:118790-121144 GCF_000002075.1 Aplysia californica | reverse complement strand
TGTGTGTGTGTCTGGGCATGGATCTGTACCCCGGGCACTACTGGCAAACCTGTACTGGGATATAATGGTGGGTGTCTGTCTGTGTGTATGTCTGTGAGGGAGGGGGGTGGGTGTGTATGTGTGTGTGTGTGTGTGTGTGTGTGCGTGTGTGTTTTTGGGCATGGATCTGTACCCCGCACCTGGCACTACTGGTAAACCTGTGCTGGGATATAATGGTGGGTGTCTGTCTGTGTGTATGTATGTGAGGGAGGGGTGTGTGTGTGTGTATGTGAGGGAGGGGTGTGTGTGTATGTGTGAGGGCGGTGTGTGTGTGTGTGTTTGTGTTCTTCGTATGCTACTCTCTAATAACACCTCTAATTTTCTACACTTACATGACCTATTGTGCTGGCATCTATGGTGTAGAGGTTAGGTGATTTAATGTTGCTCACAGGAGACCTATTTAAGTTCAGATCCAGAGTTGGGAAAATTTTAAAATCAAATACCTCAGTTCTTCTGCTGGGATATCGTATCTCTTTCAGCCTGGGTTAGCCTTGTCAGGAATGGTCAGAGGCCCGCCTCATAAATGATCTGATTTGTGTGGATGAGAGCCTAAAAATACCGACATAAATTCTTTTTTTTTAATGACATGTTTGTGTTGCAAGTGTCATTTAACTGTAACTAAAGCTTTTTTAAAATTATTTTTTAATGTATCAGTGTGGATGGTTGGCGGGTGCTCTGGTGTGGTTTGCTTCTTCTTTCCTATCAAACATCTATCGCCCTTATCTCCCCTTCTTCTTTTTTATGTTTGTTACTCTCTTGTTACACCTCTAATCTTCTGGCGCTCGTATGACCTTATTCTGTTTGCGAGGCCTGTAATGTCTCAGTTATCTTCTTTGTTCATCCCCACAGTGCAAGTTCTGCGACCAGACGGTACTGAGACCGACGACAATGAGCTGGGTCAGGTCTATGTGAAGTGAGTGACTCTTTGTGCATGCCAGACTAGTTTTGACTGTACTGTGTGTACAGAGTGTTCGCAGTGTGGGTGGTTTGCGGCTGTTCTGGAGTGGTTTGTTCCTTCTGTCCTATGAGACATCCATTATTGTTGTTATATTTTTCTTTTCTTATTCCTGTGTTACTATCTAGTAACACCTCTAATCTCCGGCATTTATATGACCTATATGTGTGCCAATGGCGGTGATACTCATATTAAAACTAAAAAAGACACCTCGTATCTTCAGTACTTAAATGACCTTCTATTTGTGTTGCAAGTGCTGTAAAACATGTACTTAAACTAAATTAAAGGCAAATTTGTCTCCTGCAGTAATTGCTACCTTAAAATTACAATGTTCTATCTGCTCTATCAAGATCGTAAGTGGGTGGTTGGCGGGTGCTCTGGTGTGGTTTGCTCCTTCTTTCGTATCAAACAACTATCGTCTTTATCTCTCCTCCTTCTTTTTTATGTTTGTTACTCTCTTGTAACACTTCATATCTTCGGCACTTATATGACCTAATCGTGTTGCAAGTGCTGTAAAACACTTACTAAAACTAAACAAGATAGTAATATTACACAGAGCCATTATCAAGATATTCAATGAATTGCATTCGAAAAATCTTGACATGCTGCAAAACTCAAAATTTTTTAAAAGTCAAATTTCTCAAAACTAGGTACTGAGCAGATAGAACTTTGTAATTCCAGGGTGGCGTATTGCCTGGTTTTGCTCTAGTTGTGACCTATTTCACCCCCATACACATATGTGTCGTGACGTGGTGGAATCAGGCACTCGTCAATTTTTTGGGCATGTGGGGTTATTTGCATCCTCTTAAAGCCTGTTCATTTGCCTTGCTTTTGGTGGAAATAATATTCATCTATGTTGAATAGAAGTTGAAATAATATTTGCGATTGAAGGAGATGAGGGTCGCCTCTTTTCAGAGATCGAATTAACGAGAAAATGGCCGCTAAAGTTTGGTAATTACCATAGCTTGAGAGTTCTTGGAAACTGAAAATTGACAATTTTTTATGCCTTTTTTCCAATGTTTTTCAGTAAAATTCACACAGACATGTTTTTAAATGGATATAAAAGGTATTGAGCCAAAAAAAGAAAATTTGAAAAAAAAATTGGCCAGCGGCCAGAAAAATGCCAATTTCTTTGAGTTCATTATTTTGACGAGCGTTTGATTTCACCTTGATGCCTTACATAATATTTGTGTCTCCCTGCAGACTCCCTCTCCCCCCGGGCAACGTGTCTACGCTCTACAAGGGAGACGAGCACTTCAAGAAGACGTACTTCTCCACCTTGGAGGTATGAGGTTGTTGTTGTTGTTGTCTGCCCTTTGATGTGCCCTATGTTGTCTCTTACGGTTTTTTGCCCCCCCCC
>NW_004797590.1:116964-118690 GCF_000002075.1 Aplysia californica | reverse complement strand
ATCATCGTGACCATATGTGTCACGATGTGGGTGTCACGATGTGGTGGAATCAGGCGTTCATCAATTTTTGGGCATGTGGAGTTATTGGTATTACCTAAACGCTTATTCGTTTGCCTTGCTCTCAGTGGAAAAAATGTCCATCTAGCTTGAATCGAAGTCAAGATATTTGCAATTGAAGAAGGTGGGGTAGCCTGGTTTCATTTGCCTTGCTTTCGATGCAAAAAAATATCCATTTACCTTGAATAGAAGTCGAGATATTTGCTATTGAAGGAAGTAGGGTCGCCTGGTTTCAGAATTAAAATTAGCATGAAAATGGCAGCCAAAGTTTGGTGACTTCCATAGCTAAAGAGTCCTTTGAAACTGCAAATTTACTTTTTTTGTTCTTGTAATCAACGTTTTCCCCTAAAATCCAAATATAAAAGTGTTTTTGAATGGACATATAAGGTGTTGAAACGAAAAAAAAATTCGAAAAAAAAAAATTTCTAAACTGGCTGAAAAATGCTGATTGCTCGGATTTCATTATCTTGACGAGCCCTTGATTTCACCAAGATGCCTCACATTTCTTTTCTGTCTTTTTTGGCGTGTTCCTAGGGTTACTACGACACAATGGATGCTGGTGTGCGTAACGAGAAGGGCTACATCGCCGTGCTGTCCCGCAGTGATGATGTCATCAACGTGGCTGGACATCGGCTCTCATGCGGCTCCCTGGAGGAGGTCAGTATATGTCAGTGGGTGGTCGGCGGGTGCTCTGGTGTGCTTTGCACCCTTTTCTCTTCTCCTTCTTTTCTATATATATGTTACTTTTTATTAACTCTTTTAATCTTTGACACGTATAATAGGATCTATTTGTGTTGCATATACCGTAAAGGTTTTACTGAAAATAAACTAAATATACTTTTTTCCTAAGTTACTAGAAGGGTTTTGTTCCTTGACATCGTTTTAAAAATATGTATGTGGTGTGTGCTAATGACAAACTGTTTATTTTGAGTAATTTGGTCTGCCATGTTCTTGTTTTGTGAAAAATTTGCAAACTGAGATTCGTAAATGATTGATGGGTGCCGTGGTGTGGTTTGCCCCTTCTTTCCTGTCAAATATTTATCATCCTTATCTCTCCTCCTTCTTTTCTTTATATGTTACTCTCTAGTTACTCCTTTTATCTATGGCACTTACACCTCATATTTATGCTGCAAGTGCCTAAAAACTCTTACTGTGGATGGTTGGCGGGTGCTCTGGTGTGGTTTGCTTCTTCTTTCCTATCAAACATCTATCGTCTTTATCTCCCCTTCTTCTTTTTTATGTTTGTTACTTTCTGGTAACACCTCTAATCTTCTGGCACTCATATGACCTTATGCAGTTTCGAGCGCCGTAAAACGTCTACTAAACCTAAAAAAATATTTATCATCCTTATCTCTCATCCTTCTTTTCTTTATATATTACTCTCTAGTTATTCCTTTTATCTCTGGCACTAACACGATTTATTTATGTTGTAAGTGCCTTAAAACTATTACTGAAACTAGAAATTGAAACTTAACTAAAATAATGCATTTGTCTGTCCGACAGGCTGTCCTTGAGAGCAGTGAGATTGTGGACACAGCGGTCATTGGTGTACCGGACAAATTGAAGGGTCATGTACCGCTGGGCATCTGTGTGGTCAAACAAGGTGAGAGAGGAAGGGAGAGATGAGGGAGAGAGAGAGAGAGAGAGAGGGGGGGAGGGGGAGGGAGGA
>NW_004797590.1:106355-115735 GCF_000002075.1 Aplysia californica | reverse complement strand
GTGGGGATAGGGGATGTATTGGAGGGAGGAGGAGGAAGAGATGGGGAGTGGGAGGCGGAGAGGGGGGTATAGATGTGAAGGACGGTGTCTGTGTGAAGAATGATTTCTTTGTGAGGTGCAGGTAGGGGGGTGAGGTGAATTGAGGGGAAGACTTGAGGGGGGGAGTGATGTGAATTGTGGGGAAGACTTAAGGGGGGGAGTGATGTGAATTGTGGGGAAGACTTGAGGGGGGGAGTGATGTGAATTGTGGGGAAGACTTGAGGGGGGGAGTGATGTGAATTGTGGGGAAGACTTGAGGGGAGGAGTGATGTGGAGGATGGTGTCTATTTGTGTGAGGTGGATTGCTCCTTCTTTCCTTTCAAACTTATGTGACCAATTTATGCTGCAAGTGCTGTAAAGCTCTTACAAAAACTAAAACTACACTTTTTTCCCCTCAATTGCTTCCCCGGTTCTCAAAGTGTGTCAAACTTGTGTGGATATTTCAGATTCCCTAGTACGCTCAAATAAGAACATCAGTCAGAAGTAAAAGACCTAGGCTACTGATCTGTAACAAAGAAAGATATAGAAGGTCATTTTTACCTTCATCTATTAAAATGCTTCCATCTTAACCATCTTGTATAAGTATACTTATGACCTTACAGCGTGCATCAAAATAACATTGAGTGTGTATGTAGGTTACGATTATTATTGTTTACATTGCTGCTCATTTATATTATGCATGTGATTGTAAGCCTACGTGTGTGTGTGCATGTGTGTGCGCCCGTGTGTGTGTGTGTGTGTGTGTGTGTGTGTGTGTGTGTGTGTACACGTGGTGAAACACCAAACCAATGTGCCAGGATCTGGACAATAAAGATGTACCTTATCTTATCTTATATTTCAGATTCCCATGACCATCGATGACGCGACGGTGTACCCGGCCATCAAGGAGTCTCTCCAGAAACTGGGCTACGCCCCGGATATACCCGAGGACTCCTCATAGTGATGACGATTGTGTGCGTCGCGACATTGATTGTGGGTCATTGTGTGGTGGAATAAAGGGAGGGGCTCGTCAAATTTCAGGGAGCAGAGAAATCACTAGGCCCCTATATTTTTTTTTTACTGTTAGGTAATTTTTTTTAAAGAATTTTTTTTGGGGGGGGTGGGGGGGGAGGGACAGAAACCTTCCCTATCCGTTAAAAAACTCTTTGTAAGATGAATGAATTTTACCCAAAAAAATGTTATTTGGAGTCTAAAATATTTTTTAATAGTACTAGAACAACTATAAGTATTCAGCTTTAAAAGACACCAAACTTTGGCATCCGGTAACCCCCGCCTTCTTAAATAGCACATGTCCCCACTTCCATACGAGACAGACAAATGTTTTTATAACAAAGTTCAAGAGATATAGAGAAGGGTAAAATAAATAAGACAGCAGTAACTCCATGTGACCAAAAATTTACAAGTGCCTGATTCTAACGCGCCACAACACATTTGTATTGTATATATAAGCTCACCCATCATTGCTCTCTCTCATCTCTCTTTCTCTCATCTCTCTCTCTCTCTCTCTCTCTCTCTCTCTCTCTCTCTCTCTCTCTTTCTCTCTCTCTCTCTCTCTCTGTCTCTCTATGTCTCTCTCTCTGTCTCTCTCTCTCTCTGTCGCTCTCTCATCTCTCTCTTTCTCTCTCTCTCTCTCTCTCTCTCTCTCTCTCTCTCTCTCTCACTTTTTGTTGAAGCATTTATCCAGACTAAATTGAAAGCTTGCTAGGGGAAGTGTTTAATGGTGTGACATTGTTGTGTAAGTGACATCCTCAGTTGGTGATATTGTCTATTGGTGACTTTGTTTGTTTGGGTGACATCCTTCATTGGTGACATTGTTTATTGTGGTGGCATCCTTCATTGGTGACATTGTTTATTGTGGTGACATCCTCTTTTGGTGACAATGTCTATTGGTGACATTATCTTTGGCTCATGTTGTGTCTATTGGCAATATTTTCTCGGTGTGACATTTCCTTTTGGTGACATTTAGGGGTGTGAGAGTCCCGTGTTTTGGACTGGAGTCCCAGTCTGAGTGATTATGAAATACTTGAGTGAGTTCCTGAGTACTCAAATCCTGAGCACAGGGCTCAATGTGTTATTTTTATTGTGCGAAAACTACACATATTAATAACCAGAGTTATGGAGGTAATCTGAATACTGTTGTATTTACCTCCACTTGGCTTGTCGTTCACGAAGTGTCCCGTTCCGTGCACTATCCAACTCCACGACTGCTAGCGACGTTTTTTCTTCCCTAGCAAGGTTGTCAGTAAGAAAGCCAACACATAGGCTAATGCTACAAATACCACACAGAAAAGATAGAAGAAAAAACCTACAGTGCAGCAACAAACGGAAAGGGTGAAGTTTGCAAAATCTAGGCATCGCCGTACGCCTCCACTCTCTACGCTGCCAAGGCATGTAATTATCCTTGGCTTGCTAAATGCCCAGAATTTCATGGTAATGTCGCGGATTTGATGTTATCACGTTGAGTGTCCCACATTGGGGTTTGAAGAAGTGGGCAAGCTTGCAATCCTTATTTTTTAAAATCTTTACTTTTCACTTTTTGGGGGGCACTCCAAAGGAGCTTAGCTTCCTTATTTATGCAGATTTTTCAATTCTGTTTTGTTTATCTTAAATTTTATTTCCTTTTCTCTAGCAAGCTGCTTCTTCCAACGGCTTGTAGTCAGAACCACTGTACCGGTGATGCAGTATCGGCAGCTCAGTAAAATTCCTTTGTGCCTACAGTTACGATATATTGATTTTCTGTCATTTATGAAAATTTTGGTCATTGCTGAATTTAGGTCTCTCTTATCAGGAATTCTTTCATTAGATGAAGAACTCTCCAAATAAGTTCATTTATTTTGATTTAATGGGGTAATTTAGTGACAGGTATGTCACTCTCAGGTTTTGTACCAAAAGATGGCTCTGGCACAGTGGGAAAAACCTACTCTGGAGTTTTAAAAAGTTAAAAAAGTCAGGCTACAAATTATTGTTTGAAGATTTAGGTGTGCGGCAACATAGCCTTTGGTGTTCTGCTGGTCGGATATACGTGTCTCGATACGTCTTTTATGAGTCAAAATGGTAATTGAGTCAGAAGTGAGCTCATATAGAGTGCTTCACATCTTGTGTCCTCTGAGTGGAGATAACTGTACAAGTTCTGCAGTTGTCTTATACAATTTTAGGTTTTTGTCGAATTTGTTATCTTTTTAAACCTTTACTCTCTTTGATATGTGAGGTGTGCTGACGTTTATGAAAAATTTCTTGTGATTTTAAGCCTTTTCCCTCTTTGATATATGAGGCGTGCTTACAAAATGAGTTACTCCCCACAATTCATGAATAGAGGTATTGTCACCAAAAATTGACACAGGGTACAAATTTGTAGATTTTTCAACTGATGCCATTTTCTTCAAGTTTAACATGTCTTTCACTATTTCATACTAATAAACTGTACAAACTAAACCTATAGATTTTACGTATCTATTTCCAGAGGGCTAGAATCTAAGAGCTGTCGCATTTCGTCAGCAGGCCTCATATTATATTGTAACTTGGTCTGTTTGCAATATGCTCAGTGCTGATGTCCTTCTTAGTAGCTCACATACGTCATGTGTTCTGTTTTTAACTGTTTATGGAATTTACACCCACTGTGCGCCATTTATGAACTGTGTTCATGTGGATGGGATTTTATTTTTGAGAAGGTTCATCTCGTTTTGAAGTGTTTAGCTTACGGAATGTATGCTTAGTGTGTTAACTGTTGATGGAATGTGTTAATGTTGAGCTGTTTATGTTGATGGAATGTGTTAATGTTGAGCTGTTGATGAAATATGTTAATGTTGAACTGTTTATGAAATGTGTTAATGTTGAGCTGTTTATGAAGTGTGTTAATGTTTATGAAGTGTGTTAATGTTGAACTGTTGATGAAATGTGTTATTATTGAGCTGTTTATGGGACTGTGCTAATGTTGCAAAATGTATTGAGGTTGTTATCTGTTTATGGATTTCACCGTTGTGCCTTACACAGGGGTCTGATGATCCACATCTTGTGCCATGATTATTTTGTTGATTTTTTTTTGGGGGGGGGGGGGTTTGAGGTTTTTTATGGTTATGGTGTGTCACCAACTTTGTGTGTGTGTGTGTTTGTGTGTTTACTGAAAGCCAGATGAGTCTTCTATTAGTTATACATATATATGAAGTGTGTTATTTACTTTGTAAGTGTGTAGATATACAGTGGAACCCACTCAAACTGAAATCTGCAGGACTGCCAGATTTTCTTTAGTTGTTCCGAACGGGGATCAAGTTTATATATATCCTGTTACTAACTAATGATTAACGAATTTGATTGTTTTTATTACATACTAACATAGATTACTTACCACCGATTTGTCAATTGTTTTTTTTTTTTCAGTTTTCACTATTTCTGTGATTTTTTTTCCTCCTTTCATTTTTATTTCCTCTTTCTCTCGTCTGTTATTTTTTTAGTCCCTTGCACGTTGACCAGATAGATTTGAAATGTACAGGTGACAATAATGATTTTATTTAGATTCTATGTGTAGCACAAACCTATGCTCTACCAAGTCCACAAAGTTTTCAATAAGACTTTGTCAAAGCTTGGGCTCGGTCCACTGTTTTAGCTGAACATGTTTGTCTGAATACCTGCTATAAAAGAATTTTTTTTTAACTTTTCATTATGATAGACCAGACTCAGAGATTTATTACTTGCCTGATAGCCGGAATCCACTTATAACCGAGATCATTTTAAGTTGGGCCATGGGTGAATGACGGGTGCTCTAGTGTGGTTTGCTCCTTCTTGCCTATCAAGCATCGATCGCCCTTATCTTTCCTCCTTTTTTTGTGTGTGTGTTTGTTACCCTCACCTCTATTCTTCGGCACACATATGACCTAATTATGTTGCAAGGATCGTAAAATTCTTACTAAAACTCTAGAACTAAGAAGGGCCCATGACTCTAACAGCTTATTGTACTCTAGAACAGCCAGGTTTTTTTGAATGCATTTGCCTGTTTGTGCTTGCCCCGTGCTCGCTGTGGGTGGCTGGAGAGCGCCACTGGCAGGTCCTACTGCATTTCATTCCCTCACTTGTTGTTTCTATCTGACCGTCTTTCTTTTTCTCTGCATCTCAAATGACCGTGTGTGGTTGGCGGGTGCTCTGGTATGGTTTGTCCCTTCTTTCCTGTCAGACATCTGCTATCTTTATCGCTCCTCCTTCTTTTCTTTATGTGTTACTCTCTAGTGTTGCCTGTGATCTTGAGCACTTATATGACCTTTTTATGTTACAAGTTCTGTAAAACTTTTACTAAAACTAAAAGCAGATGCGCATTATTGTACTAATGTGCTTCTCCTTGCTAAGAAGGATAAACATGCTGGGTTGTTATAGAAGGTATCCTTAGGATTTAAGCAAGCCGACAGCATTCAATGCTTTCCTGGAGACAACATTCTGCTTGGTGTGTACGTTTTATTGCCTATCCCATCAGGCCAATTTTGTTGACATGTTGAAAATTATTTTCTGCACATGAAATGGCAAGATTACATAAAGATAATAATATTGTATTTGTATTCATAAAGGGCAGTCGATAAAGATATACTGTACTTGTATCCGTAAAGGGCAGTTGATAAAGATATACTGTAGTTGTATCTCTATAAAGGGCAGTCGATTAAGATATACTGTATTTGTATCCATAAAGGGCAGTCGATTAAGATATACTGTATTTGTATCCTTAAAGGGCAGTTGATAAAGATATACTGTAGTTGTATCCATAAAGGGCAGTCGATAAAGATATAGCTGTATTTGTATCCATAAAGGGCAGTTGATAAAGATATACTGTAGTTGTAGGCCTATACGTAAAGGGCAGTTGATAAAGATATACTGTATTTGTATCCATAAAGGGCAGTTGATAAAGATATACTGTAGTTGTATCCATAAAGGGCAGTCGATAAAGATATACTGTATTTGTATCCATAAAGGGCAGTTGATAAAGACAAAGATGTACTGTAGTTGTATCCATAAAGGGCAGCCGGTCAAGAGAGAGGGATGCCATTTTTTTCTTCTTTTTTTTTTTCCTGTTATTTCCGATATTTTCACTAGATGTAGAAGAATTGATATTATTCATAGGTTGTTGTTTTTTCTGTTTAATCCTCTATTAATTTTGTCTACTGTCTTTTTGTTGGCAAATGCAACTTTCATAGAATGATAGATTTTCAGGTATTTTTGACTTCTCTGATTGAAGAGAGAGAACATTGTTGGTGAATTTTGTGAAATGCCACACAGTTACCTCCTTGTCTGTTGCTCAGCGTTATTGGCTGGAGGTTGTTTATGTAGTCTCATGGAGTCCACATACATAGTTTACTGTTTTTAAAGATTTTACATGTGTCGCGACATAGTGGAATGAGGCGCTCCTTAATTTTTTAGCATATTATAGAGTTATTATTAGTATAAACTTAAATCATGTTTATTTCCCTTAATTCTTTTTTAAAGATACCCATCTTTCTCTAATAGAAGTTGAGACATTTGCAATTGAAGGAGGTGAGGATCGCCTAGTGTTCGGTCAAATTAGAGAGCAAATGGCCACCAAAGTTTGGTGACTTCCAAAGCTTGAGTGTCCTTGACCTTGGCATTCAATAATTTTTTTATAGAGGCACCAGCGATCAATGAGTGTCCTTTGAAACTAAAAATGTACATTTTTATTTTTGTGCTTTTGATCATTTTTTCAATAAAATCTACTCAAAACGTGTTTTTAAACGGGCATAAAAGGTGCTGAACTCCCCCCCCCCCCCCCCTTATGTATAAATTCAACCAAAACTGCCCAGCAGGCGGGTAAATGTCTGTTTCTTGAATTTCATTATTTTTTATGGTGATGGGGGCCTGATTTCAGCATGACAATACACATATGCAGGCAGTAGTTGTCACATTATGATATATACCTGTAACAGGTGACATATGTTCTCTTATATGCTTCCTTAACTTCAAGTGTCCATTCTGAAACAGACTAAACAAATTAATATATTATTCTATGGGTTAGTTTTTTTTTACCATCAGTCATCTGTTTAAGATGTGCCTTTATTAATTATACATACTTATTGGATGAGATTAGGGTTCGCCTGACTTCATGTGAGAAATGCTTTAGTAAGTAATGTTGTGAGAAGTGCCAAGGTCATCTTGCTGTGGTTGTGTTGCTCAGTTATGTCAGGGGGACAAGCTGTTGATAAATCTGGTAGGTCTAGATAAGGATCTGTTCTCAGTATTGTTTGCCAGCTATTGACTTTCAATGTCATTTTCGTACACTTTAAATAGCATCAAATGACACGTTTGGAATTTCATATTCGTACACTTTGAATTTCATTACCATTACCATGCACATTGAATTTAGTTTTATAGAACACATTGAAGAAATTCTGGTACACTTTGATTTTCATTTAAGTGCTTTTGGAATTTCATCATAGTATACTTTAAATTTCAATACCATATATACACACCTTTTCAGGTGGATGGTTGGCAGGTGTTCTGGTGTGGTTTGCTCCTTCATTCCTTATATCTAACATCTATCATCCTTCTTCTTTTTGTGTGTTACTCTCTAGTAACACCTGTAGCCTTTGGGCACTTGTGTGACCTATTTGTGTTGCTGCAAGTACTGTAAAACTCTCACGAGAACTAAACAATTTTTGAAGAAGGAAACATGTTCAGATTTGGTGATTACATTTTACAATCAAGTTCAGGTTTTGTGCTAAAAAGATCATTTGTACAGTTGTTAGTTTCATAGTTTCAGATTTTATGGCTAGTTTTCTTTATGTGAAACGCTCAAATCGATGTAATTCATTGTAAGCTGACAGATGGAGTGTAGTGAGAAGTAACCAAATATATTATATATTATCTATACATATATCATTGAGATGTCATTGCAAATATATACACGGTACATCATCTGTGTCTGCCTTGTGTTTTACTTCATAACTTTGTGTGTTTCTGTTTTATTCGTTGTTTTTGTTGTTGTTTGGCATCTGTGGCCTTGTGGTTAGGCTCTCAAACTTGCAACCGTAAAGCTGTGGGTTCAAATCCCATCAGGGGTCCGATGTGTCTTGAGAAACACATTTTATTCAAATTTACCTCACTTCACCCAGGTGGGAATGGGTACCCAGCTATAGACAGCAAAAGATCTTGTCAGTTTATTAGTGTTTTACTTTTAGCACCTACACTCCTCAGCTTGCCCTGCATTCTTCCTAGGAAGCTGAGAATATTTGAGTTTTCTTGTGGCGACTGGGATAATGCTATTAGGCTACAATGTCGTTTATAGTGCATAGAGCATGCCGTAGAGCAGAGCTATATGCTTTTCGAAAGCCATTTATCATCATCCTTATTATTATTATTATTATTATTATTATCTTTATTATTATTAATATAGTTTTTTGTTGTCTCCCGAAGTTCATATCCAGCATTGGCCCAAGAACCATGGTTCCTCGTCCATGTCATGGAAGCTGGCAACGGACAGAGTGAGGGAAGCGGGTGGTTTGAGGTGCGCCACTGGTAGGTTCTACTTCTTTACTTTCCCTCTTATTTTTTTGTCTGTTTGTCTGTCTTACTTTTTTCCCAGCACTAAATGACTACATGTATTACTATGTCGACATGTTTCTCTTTACTCAAACAAACAAAGTAAAGGATTGATGGGTTCAGGTGAAGTATGATGGGGCTTAGCCTACAAGACCGCAACGGTGGCCTTGAAGTCATCTCGAGTCATCCTGAAACTAAAACATAGTGGGTGGTTGGTGGGTGTTCTGGAGTGGCTTGCTCCTTATATCAAACATCTATTACTTTTATCCTTATTGCCCCACCTTTTTTTTTTTTCGTTTGTTACTCTTTTGTAACACCTCTAATCTTCGGCACTTATATTATTATGACCGTATCCTGTCGCAAGTGCCGTAAAACTCTTACTAATACAAATCTTACTAAAACTTTTTTCTAAAACCAGTTTCGTTACTACAGAAAGAATAAGCGTAATGAATTAATCTTGACATAAAGCACACAACTGGAAAGGGGGCGTGGCGAAGGTGGTTTGGGGAGAGAGAAAGGGAGGGTGGGGGGGCATTGTCATCAAAATCCGCAATTGAATATTTCCGGCTGAGCTGCTGAAGTGTTTGGTTGGGGTCATAGATTTACACTATAGGGACTGGGTTTAAATAGGAGATAACTCTATGGTTGGGGTGAAGCAGCGTGGGGTGGACATTGTCCAGTTTCCAGTCGGTTGTCCAGACGGCACGCGGCCGCGAAGTGGAAGGTCTGGTGGAAGGAACTCTTGCTCTGGTGACTGATCGCTCTGGGTGGCTGGCTCCGGACTCGCTTAACTGTCTCTCTCTCTCTCTCTCTCT
>NW_004797590.1:103014-105301 GCF_000002075.1 Aplysia californica | reverse complement strand
CCCTCTCTCTAACCCTTTCTAGAGATGTGTGCTATTGTCACACTATTGTGTTCTAGGCCTACTGTGTACCGTCTGACCTTTTTAGGAACGGCCTTGATTTGTCTGCTTGTGTCGATGACTTAATAGTCTGCTTCTGCAGTCAGTTGGCCTAATCAGTGGAGGGAGAATCTTTGACTTTTGTTTGAGTTGGTCGACACGGCTACACCATCGAAAACATACAGTCTGGAAAGGGGGGGGTGCCAGCGGATTTCCCCGAACTTTTATGTCACTGCCAGCATGGTATGAGGCAGTCTTGAATAGGCTAAATTGCCTCGTAAATATAGACTTGATGAAATATTATAAACACAAGGGCCTATAAGTACTATAATGATAACAACAAGAAAATCTCCTTTACTCTTAGAATTTCCATCTTTTGCCTACATGAATTGAGCTCAGTCTCACCCGACCTAAGCTTAGTCCACAAACACAAAACATACTGCCTGGATCTGTGGTTGTAATAGTAATAATAGTGCCTACAAAATTTCAGTTAGCACAACTGTCGAAACAGACCATAGCTATCAAAATTACGTCATTTTGGCGAATTTTTATTTTTACATCCGCTCTGACGTAAGTAAATTGTCTCGCACTTCTCTCCCCTTCTCTGCCGTATCTGCGAAAGAAGAAGCAAAAACAACAGAATTAAAGACAAATAAAAACAATCAAACATGCCCTACCCATATGGAAGTCATCATGCCAGAATTCCAGAAGGAATGGATAACTACAGGATATCACGCTTTGGTAACAATGTAATGCTTATGCCACGACAGAGATTTGCAAACTCCCCAGTAGTAAATTTTGGTCATCGGATGGAAGGTCTCAATGAGAAAAATCGAAATCATTCAGCTACCCATCATCAAAACCCAATGTTGTGCACCCCAAATCATCCGGGTCTAATTAGGCTCAGACCTGGTTCTACTCAATTTCCATCACCTGGTTGGGTGGCACCAAATTATAACAATCCCAGGTTTGCAATTCCGACAAATCATTACCATATTCCTCGTCACAGTCACAGTTTGCCCGTTGGCCAAGATGGTTACAATTTTGTTCGATCGGCGAGACCGGGTCAAATTCCCGCTGAAAATTCAAGAAAAGAAATTCAGAATGTCGATGACAGGTCTGTATTCTCTCCTCATAAAGCTGCTTCGATGGCAGGGGATAGCGGTACAAAGTGCCCTGATGATGTTAATACAAAAGAACTGGTTGATTGCCTTGCCAAAACAACTGACATAGATTTAGATCCACAACAGTTTTCGGTGACCTTAGATTTAAATCTTAGCCAAGAGACTTCTGAAAATCAAAAAGTCAACCATGATGATAATAAAAGTAAAGAGGATGAAGTGACCAAACCCCCGAGTAAATGGTCTGGTTCTGTTAGTGGTTTTGACGATGAAGAGGAGGCAGACTGCATGTCAGACCGCCCTTGCCGTTCCACTTGCAGTTCCACGTCAAATTATGCTGGAGATGATGGAAAAGAATCTCTATGTGGTGATGAGCGAGATTCTGAGGAAGACGAAGACAATGAGAATAGAGAGGAAAAGGGTCTCAATGAGGATGAAAATTGTGCAGAACAAAAAAAGTTTACGAAAAGTTACTGGAGAAAGCAGCGACGGCTGCGACTCAAGGAGCGTCTGCAAGCTGAAAAACTGCTCATGGAAAGTGACCCTGACTACAACTCAGAGGATCGCGAAAACCCCAAAACTTCAAAGGGCGTCAAGTGTAAAGGTAAGCCCCAAGCTGTTCACTTCCATAATCTTCCTTATCGTAATGTTGATGGAATGTTACCTGGCTATCTTTTGAAAGGATCTGGATTATATGGACATTGAGCTTTGCAAATGAAATAATATAATCTAGACTTATAAACCCAGGCCACACGCACACACACACACGCACGCACACACACACACACACACACACACACATGCACAATCCCAAAGTAAAGGGAAGCCGCCAACCGATCAAACACCCCCCTCTCCCCTCCTCAGGAGGCCACAGTGATTCCCAAGTAGGGAGGAAAATTTGTGTCGAGTATCTCAGTCTTTCTGCTGGGATGTTGTGTATCTCTCAGTCCGGGTTGGCCCTGACAGGCAGGGTTGGAAGTCAGAAGTCAGAAACCCGCCTCCTAAATGATCTAAACTATATCGATTTGGGGGAAGGGGGGGGGGTATTAAACACATACACATACACATATACCCCTCACCCCCTCCTCATTCCTTCTCCCCCTCGCCCCCACCCTTATTCCACACATTAC
>NW_004797590.1:100796-102736 GCF_000002075.1 Aplysia californica | reverse complement strand
ACGTTCTCTTTGTTTTATTGTATTCCCTTTTGAAACAATTTACCCTTGAGTTAAGGAGGGCGCAAATCTGCCCAAACATTAATTTAACTTATTAACTGACAGAATGAAGAGGCCAATGACTGCTGTTTTGATGGCGATTCTGCATGTCTCGTTACTTTGGTAATCAAATTTTTAAACATGATGAAGGCGCAGCTGTTGGCCTTCTGAGTTACGGTGGATGGTTGGCGGATGCTCTGATGTGGTTTGCTCCTTCTATCATGTCACCTTTAGATCTAGATCCATTCCTTTTTTTTTGTGGTGAGTTTGTTACTCTTTCGTAACACCGCTACTTATCTTCTGAATCCAGCATTTATATGACCTAACCGTGTCGCAAGTGTTGTAAAACTCTTATTAAAACTTTTTTCAAAGTTCTAACTGAATTGACATGCAGAGAGGCTATTTTTAGCCTATTAACAAATCTTTACCCACAGTTGACACCCCCAAACGACTCGCTGTCATGACATTGACACACAGGCATGACTTTGAGAGACTGACTTCTTTGACACACAGAACTGACACACAACGCACACTGATGGCATTGACTCACCTACAACACCAGCACTCTGTGACATTCAGTGTATAGTGTAGGTGTTTTGTTGTTGTTGTTGTTGTTGCTGTTTTTTAATATAAATCTTAGATTGTTTTTACACTCCCATCGGCACAAATTAGATCATAATTTAGTTTATGAGGTGGGGTTCCGACCCTGCCTGTCAAGACCGACCCGGGCTAAGAGGGATACATACATTACAACATGATCCTGTCAAAAAGATCGAGATACTCGATAAAAATCTTCTCACCTCTCGGGAATCGAACCTGGGTCTCCTGCCCCTGACAGCGTATCGCTTTATTATTTGGTAGCTTTTAAGCACAAGGGGGCTACCCCGAAAAATGCTGTTTTGAGAAAATCGAAGATAAAGTTTTTGCCACTTGTTCAGTTTCTTTAAAAGACAACAAGAGTTTTCTCTATAACCAAACACATATACACACCAATAAGACCAAACTTCTCCTACAGATAGGACTATGCCCACTTTTGGTGTAAGCCGAGATTTCTGAAAACCTCCGAAATCTGGGTTAGCCCGCTTGTCCTTAAAAGCGACCATTTATAACCGCAACACCACAGATGCCAGTGCGACTGTTTTGTTTCACTCAAGAGACAGTGTTGACGGTCTACGGGGACAGCATTGACACACGAGTGACGAATGTCAACCCAATAGGAGTCAGCGCGTTTACTGACTAGACCCAGCATTGTTCAGTTTCATCGCTTTCTACTCCCTCTTGTTTTTCCTCAATAATTGTCACAGCTACACGTATCTGTATGATTGTGCAACGTATCTTCTTATAGTCAATAATAGTACTTTATCCTCATCGTGGCAGGTGGTTGGGGGGGGGGGTGGCTCTACTGCCACTTGTAAGTCCTTCATCTTCACTTTCTTCCTTCTGTTGTTTCTGTCTGTCTGCACAGCTGTCTTACTTTTTCCCCCGCACTAAATGACCATTATTAGGTCGATATGTTTCTCTTTACTCAAAGTACAGCATATTAAATCTTGATACTTTTCTGAACTTGTTGATGGGTAATAGAAGCTTGTTTGTGGCTTGAACCTGTGGGTTTTTTTTCATAATGGAAATGCTGATACGTATAGACATTGTCAACTACATTTGCAGCAACAAATAAATCATGAGGAATAGGTCTACGACCTGTAAGAGTCAATTCTTAAGGACCCACTCACAATGACGACATTGACAACAATAAATGAGCCGGATCCGTGACCATGTCTGGACTAGTCTGTTTGTCCTCTTTCTGTGTGTGTGTGTGTGGGTGTGAGTGTGGGTGTGGGGGGTGTATGGGTGTTAATGATCTGTGTTTCTCTCTCTCTCTCTCTCTCTCTCTCTCTCTCTCTCTA
>NW_004797590.1:98593-99756 GCF_000002075.1 Aplysia californica | reverse complement strand
CTCCCCCCGTGATTTTCTTTTCAATTGAATGACAAACTGTTTTTTTGGCAGTAACAAGACAGTACTTGTTTCACAACTCTGCTTTTAGATGTAGCTTTACCCTGCTTGCCCAATTCCTGCTGTAGTTTTTATTTTTTTTATTTCAGTCATGACCGAAAATCTTCTCTGATCATATTAAACATGTTGTTATCTTCTGGACGTAAGTTAACTTGATAAATAATGAGTGGCTGACTCCTGCTCTAGTGTGGTTTGCTCCTTCTTTCCCAACAAATAGGCTACCTATTGCCCTTATTATCTCTTCTACTTTTCTTTGTATGTTACACTCTAGTCACACCTCTTATCTTCTGCACTTATACCGTAACCTGTTTCTGTTGCAATAAATGCCCCAAAACTCAACTTAAACAAAACAAACTCCACATGAAACAAAACAAACAAATCAACTTGATAACGGAACCAGTGATTCTACGTTTGCTCTGTACATTTTTTAAATGATTAAGTACATTCATAAAAAGATATCCATTTTTTTCTTCAAAATAACCGATTTCTCTGTCAACCCTACCTGTTCCATTTGGGGTCCCCGGACCCCCCTGCACATGCGACTTGTTTTACCCAGTGCTAAGCAAGGAATAGCAAACTGAACGTTCCCATACTTCTGCTATGTTATACTATTCTCCTATTATGGGAGAGAGCAAGACAACGAGAGGGTAGAGAGTGTACGGTGTTTGCCTTGTTCTCTGATAAGTGAGCGGTTGTGTCAGTTCCATAGACAACGTACTAGATTCTCTCTGCCGATTTATCTTCAACCCCCCCCCCCTTTTTCTCTCTCTCTCTCTCTCTCTCTCTCTCTCTCTCTCTCTCTCTCTCTCTCTCTCTCTCGACTTTCTTTATAGTAGATTCTTTCAAAGCATTGTGTACTTATTGAAGTACCGTGTATTCGCCAGCTTGGAACAGTCAAAACGGTCGAAAAAAAAGACACATACCGGAAAGAAAAGGGGGTACGGGGAGCTCCATACCTTGTTGCATTTACCTGCTCTGTTTACAAGATTTCCTTCTAAATTCTGTGATTCTTATCTCTGTTGGAGGTCCTGAGCCCCATAAGTTTCTTACGTGTATGCAATGAACCCTTCAAAGTTGGAAATAAATATATTAGATTTTAACCCCCC
>NW_004797590.1:95467-96768 GCF_000002075.1 Aplysia californica | reverse complement strand
GGATCGGGGAAAAGTGATCGACGAAAAAGGGGTTTAGGGAGGGGGGGGAAAGGTTTGGGGGTTGGGCAGGGGTCGGGGGAAAGTGGCCCACGTTTAGGGGGAGAGAGCTCTCGATGGCCGTCGATATGGTATAGAGAGGCCAAGACCTCTTCTCTGTTAGCTTTGTCTGGTGGCTGTTGTAATGTCGAGTGCACACTGCAATCGAATTCAGTCGAATTGAGTATGTCCGTAGGTGGTTGGCGGGTGCTCTGGTGTGGTTTGCTTCTTCTTTCCTATCAAACATCTATCGTCCTTATCTCACCTTCTTCTTTTTCATGTTTGTTACTCTTTTGTAACATCTCTAACGTTCTGGCGCTCATATGACCTTATGCAGTTAGTTAAGAGCGCCGTAAAACCTCTACTAAAAAAATTAGTATGTCCCTTCTTGTGCTGTCTTCTCTTCATAGAGAGTTCTCGATGGTCGCCGATATGGCGTGGAGACCAGAGACGTTCTCTCTCTCAGAACTACTGTTTGGTTGTACATGTAATCGTAATATCGACCGCACACTGCCAATTGAATGCAGTCGAACTGAATTTCTTCCTTTTTCTTGTTTTTTCTTCTCTTCGTAGAGTGTTAACTCCTTCTGTCATTCATACAAAGGTAACAGCTCCTCTTTCTTCCTTTCTCTTATTCTTTCTTCTCTTCCTAGAGTGCCCACTCCTCCTTCTATCATTCTTAAGAAGGTTGTATGAAAAGGCAAATGCTTTCGTTTTCGTTCAGATCGACCGAATTCGACTAGATTCGACCGTGAGTGTCAAACTCGTTTGTTTTTCAAGGCCACGAGTCGAATCGATCGTATTGCGCCATCATTCTAACTTAAGGCAAAAATCTGGCTCCCCCTCCCCCGACTCGATTCGACTGAATTCGATCGATTGGCAATGTAGATGGGTAAATAATAATATATGATACCTCCGTTATTTTACTAGCGGACTATTTCTCTCTCTCTCTCTCTCTCTCTCTCTCTCTCTCTCTCTCTCTCTCTCTCTCTCCCTCTGTCTCTCTCTCAATCCCTCTCTCTCTCTCTCTCTCTCTCTCTCTCTCTCTCCCCCTCCCTCTGGTGCCAGGGTAGCGGCCTTGACGAGCGCCGCCCGGCATGAGGTTGGGCGGGTGGCTGGGTGGGGAGAAGAAAGTTAGTGGGAAGTGTTGAGGGAGAAGCCCAAAATCTCTGTCGTCGTCGTCTGTCGTAATCACGACAGCCGTGCTTTACCTCCCTCAGCTGCTACTCTTGGAACCCCCCTGGCCCTGGGTTTGGCTGGGTTGG
>NW_004797590.1:94025-95262 GCF_000002075.1 Aplysia californica | reverse complement strand
TGAGGTACGTGTGGGGGGAGGGTGAGGTACATGTACCGAGTTGTGTGGGTGTGGTGGGAGGGTGGCCTGGCCGTTCGTTTGTCGCTAGCTGTCACAACACTCCACACATTTGTACTCTAAGTACGCTTCGACGGCCTTGGGCAGGCAGGCAGGCAGGTAGAATTCGGGCGGAGAAGCCTCTCCTGGTCAGTGTATGTAGGTGAGAGAGAAGAGTGTGTCTGTGTCAACACTGGCCTTGGCTTGCGCACAACTGATGATTTAATGCGCCTCTGAGCTGAGCTTGGGTGAGGTGAGCTCGGGTGGCCCTCAGCAGAAGCGTTCTACCGTCGTAAGTCACGCAGACAGCAAGCTAGTCCACCCGTCATAAGTCATAGAGACAGCAAGTCCACCCGCCATAAGTCACAGAGACACCAAGTCCACCCGTCATAAGTCACGCTCAGAGACACCAAGTCCACCCTTCATAAGTCTCAGAGACAGCAAGTCCACCCGTCATAAGTCACGCTCAGAGACACCAAGTCCACCCGTTATAAGTCACAGAGACAGCAAGTCCACCCGTCATAAGTCACGCTCAGAGACAGCAAGTCCACCCGTCATAAGTCACAGCGACAGACAGCACCACGGTCATCGTGAAAGAACACCTGGGGGGTGCCGTCATAATAACATGAGCCGTCGTGGGTGTGACGGACGCCAGCGGGCGGGGTCTTCCAGTGTAGATCAGAATCAGATCTACTTTTCCCCAGTCAGTGGGGCAGCAGTCAGTCAGTCAGTCACTCTTGTTTGTTGTCGCCGCGATGGGCGTGAGTGAACGCGCGCGGCTCTGTGCTGTGGTGCTGTGTACTGTGTGGGCGTGTGCGGACGGCCCTTTTTCTTTCTGCGTCCTCGGATAAACGATGAAAGTTTGTGGTGTGAGTTTTATTTTTCTTCTGAGGGATCCTATGTGCGGTTGTGCAACGGTTTGTTTCACTTTAAGGAAAACAAAAATTAAAACGGAAAATGGAATTTTTTGTTACTTCAAGTAATAAATAATATAATATCAAAGTGAAGACAAAATATGTTCATATGGAAGAAAGAGAGAGAGAGAGAGAGAGAGAGAGAGAGAGAGAGAGAGAGAGAGAGGGAGAGGGAGAGGGAGAGAGAGAGAGTGTACGGTTTTTGCCTTCTCTGATAACTGATAAGTATGAGCTGTTGCGTCAGTTCCATAGACTACATTGTATTACGTTCTCTCTGTCTGTTTAAC
>NW_004797590.1:91512-93138 GCF_000002075.1 Aplysia californica | reverse complement strand
TATTATTATCATCATTATTTAATTATTATTATTATTGTCATTATTACTATTACTATTATTATTATCTTGGTGTTTTTCTCTGTCACCCATCAGTTTAGGGTTTTTACACATACGTTTCTCTGGGTCTACACCCGCCTCGTTTACCTTCTATTTTCTCCAGTGAGGGCAAGATGTTCAGAACTTGCGTTGATTCGGGTGTCCCAGAAACTGTATTTCTGGCTTCCAATTTTGTTTTTCTTATAATGTGAGCGGCCACGGTATTGATAATAATATATCTTCTGTTAATGAATCTAGGACAGTACTTGAAGTGCACGTGGGTGTTTGGTGGGTGCTCTAGTGGTGCTTTGCTCCTTCTTTTCTATCAAACCTCTATCGTTATTATCTTTCCGCCTTGTTTTGATTTAATGTATGTTACTGTCAAGTAACACCTCTGATTTTCGGCACCGATATGACCTGCTTCTGTTGGAAGTAGCGTTAAACTCTCACTAAAAACATCCATCTATAGTCATTATTTCTCCTCTTTTTTTGAGGGGGGGGGGGAGATGTTACTCTCTGTATCTAGCAACACCCAATCTCTGGCACTTGTATGACCTAATTGTGTTGCAAGCACCCTAAATCTCTACCTGGAAAATCATAATAACTTATTTCCATTTTGTAAAGAATTCGGCATGGGTGCTCTACGTCCCAACATAATGGAACCAGGAAAGGAGAGATAGAAATAGTAGTGCTTTAACTTTATAACTTTATGTGTGTATAGGTCTATGCTATACATAAAGCAAACGCTTTTCAGCCACCCAATTCACCGTACGCGCTGCCTGCAAATTACCTCACGGAACTACACGTTATGACGTAAGGGGTTTCTGTAGTTTGTCCGTTTGTTGTATAGGTTAAATCTGCCCCCCCCCCCTTTTTTTTTTTCAAAGAAAGAGGAAAGGAAAGGGAGTTATTTTCTTAAGTGGGTTCTTGCTGTCGTTGTTGTAAAAGTCTTTGTTGCTGTTGTTGTTGCTTTGTTGGTTTGTTTGCTTGGTTTTGTTGGGGGGGGGGGGGTTTCAATGAAAAGTGGAGAGGGTGATTCGTTGTGGGACTTTGCTGGTCCTTGTTGTTGTTGTTGCTGTTGTTGTTGTTCTTTTTTGTTCAGGGGGAAAAAGGGGAATGGGGGTTGTTGTGGATTTTTCTGTTATTTTTGCTGCTGCTGCTATTGTTGTTGTTGTTGTTGTTGCAGTTCAACTCGCCTGCTTTGTATTTTACTCTTTAGTGACACCTCCAGTCTTATTGGCGCTTATATATGGCCGATTTGTGTGTACGGCTGGTAGGTGCTCTGGTGCGGTTTGCGCCTTCTTTCCTGTCAAGCATCTATCGTCCTGATCTCTCCTCCTTCTTTTTCGTGTTTGTTACTCTCTTCTAACACCTCTAAATCTTCGTCACTTGTATGGCCTTACTGTGACTCAGGTCCCGTAAAAAACTTACTAAAAACTAAAGTCTCATCAAACTTTAATTAGAGATCTGAACCCCCCTTGCCCCACACACAATATGATTATATTGTGCCAAACGCTTTGCTTCTGCAATCGATTATATTATTAGTTCAGGGATCTTGTGTGTGTGTGTGTGTGTGTGTGTGTGTGTGTG
>NW_004797590.1:85769-87801 GCF_000002075.1 Aplysia californica | reverse complement strand
CTGTTGTTTTTGCTGTGTCTCCCTTCACGTGGGTGGTTGACGGGTGCTCTGGTGTGGTTTGCCCCTTCTTTTCCTATAAAAATATCTTACCGTTATTATCTCTCCTCCTTCTTTTCTTATATGTTACGCTCTCGTAGCACCTTTAATCATCGGCATATTTTATACATGTGTGCAAATGCTGTAAAACTCTTACTAAAATTAGAAACATTAATTTCCTTTCACAACACTTTCAGCTGTCATGTTTCAACCCGATAACAGGGTTCTCAATAAATGACAGGCTGGATTTTTACTTCTTCTTTTTTATATTTTTGTTTAAAGAAATTTAAATCTAATAAAAATAAAAACTGAAGAGGCCAAGGACGGGCTTTGTCAACTGGTTTTATTATCGCTGTGCACCGCTTGTCTAGTGTAGAGTGTAGAGAGAGCTGAGATATTCATTGTCTGTTGACGGGGCCTGAGAATGTATGGGTGGTTGGCGGGTGCTCTGTTGTGGTTTTGCTCCTTCTTTCTTTACAAACGTCTATCGTTCTTACAAAAAAGCCTCCCCTATTTCTTTTCTTTGAGTGGTATTTACGATTAAAACCTTGAGTGTTCGGCACTCATATGACCTAAACTTGTGTTGCAATTGTCGAAAAACTCTTTCATAAACAAAACAAAGCGTCTAGATCTAGATCTATATGTCTTCGGCACTTACTCTACTTCAAGGTGTCATTTCTAAACATAACAAACAGTGTTCTGGAGTGGGTGGTTGGCGGGTGCTCTGGTGTGGTTTGCTTCTTCTTTCCCATCAAACATCTATCATCTTTATCTCCCCTCCTTTTTTATGTTTGTTATTCTCTTGTAACACCTCTAATCGTCTGGCGCTCATATGACCTTATGCAGTTGCGCGCGTCGTAGAACCTCTACTAAAACTAAAATAACTAATTTCTTAACCTCACAGACAGTGTTCTGGATAAAAAATACAGGCCATGGTTTTTGTTTTGACAAATATAATTTAAAAAACAAAAAACAAAATGGAAAGGGTCAAGGACAGACCAGAGTTTCCCTAAGTTTTTATCGCCGGTGAAGATCTACACAGCACAGAAACACAGGCACCGCTTGTCTAGCGTAGGTAGACAGAGTTTGAGTGATCTTTCCATGAAAAATGAAACTGCTAGGGTTAATGACCTGCTGAAATTTTTTTAACCTGTGATTGAGCTGGTGGGTGGTTTTTTAAATGTTTGTTTGGGCTTTTAGAAATTAATTTAAGGGCTGCTGGGGCACCTAAAAATTGTGATTTTGGGTGAAATTATGAAAACTGGGATAATCACTTTTTCGTACCAAAAAAAAAAAAAGAATTAAAGCAAGATATCATCCCCGCGACCCGTTTGCCATTTTCAATGGAATAGCCCCGATATGTATTTGCTATTGACGAGGCCTGAGAATGCGTGACTGGTTGGCGGATACCTTGATGTCGTTTGCTCCTTCTTTCCTATTAAACTTCTATTCCCTCCGTATCTCTCTCCTTTTTCTTTAAATGATATTGTCTAGTAGCACCTCTTGTCTTCGGCACGTATAATGACCTTTTTGTGATGCAAGTGCTGTAAAACACTTTATAAAGATAAATCCAACTATAGGGCTCTCGATAAAAGAGAGCCCGTTTTTTTGTCGCTTTTATTGTGTATATTTATTTTTATTTTTTTCTAAATTTAATTACATTTTATTATGTTTATTTTTTTTTTTTCAAAATAAAATAAATGATGAATGAAATGGCCAAGGAAAGACTTGTAAACAGCTTTATCGTCGGTGTGCGCCGGTTCCGCCTGTTTAGCGTAGACAGTAGTCGACAGAGCTGGGACGGGTCATTCCACGAAGAAGAAAACCTGCAGGGACACACACGTAACTCGGGGTTGATGACCGGCTGGGGGAAATCGTAACCTGGGACAGAGCTGGGGTTTTGGTGTGTTTTGTTTGGTTTTGTTGTTGTTGTTGTTGTTGTTGTTGTTGTTGTGTGTGTGTGTGTGTGTGTGTGTGTGTGTGTGTGTGTGTGTGC
>NW_004797590.1:82044-83363 GCF_000002075.1 Aplysia californica | reverse complement strand
AAGCCTACTCTTATCGATTTTAGACCACCAAGGGATTTTTAACGTGCGCAACTTGCACACGGGCCGTCCGCGATTTTTCACCCTTGTCCGAGTAGGCTAGGTGTAGATCTTTCCTACCAGAAGATCAGGGGTGTGGCAGAAAGACAGCCGTAAGGAGGAGCCAAGGAGTGGCAGTAGAAAGGATGCAGAAAGAGTCAGGAGCCCATAGGAGGGGGCAAAGGAGGTGAGGGGGTGGGGGCAGAAAGTGGAAATGAAAGCAGACAACAGAACATTGCTAGAGGGCAGGAAAGGAGGTGAAAGGAGACAATTTTAGAGAAGAAAATGTTTTGGTCGCTACCCGGAATCGAACCAGGGACCTTTGAATGAGAGGCCAACACCTTAACCTCTAGGCCACGAGAGCCCCCTGGTGTTGTTTACTCCTTCTTTCCTTGCAGACGTCCATCGTCTTTTTCTCTCTTCCTTAGTTCTGCTTTTCTTTGTATCTTTTAAACTCTCAAGTGACACCTCTAATCTTCGGCTCTTGTTCAAACTGGATCTAATTGTTTTGTAAGTTCCATAAAACTTTTAACTAAAACTAAAAGGAAAAAATCCCTTATTTTACTGTTATTGTGGTAATGCGCTTTTCTTAACTCAAACGTGGTCAAACGGACACAAGTGTTGTGCGGACACTAAGACTAAGGCCTTATTGTGCTGCAAGTGCCGTAAAACAGCTCTGACTAAGAGAAAAGAGTTGGGTATTTGTCCCAAAATACGTTCACGTGTCGACTGTTTCTGATCCCTGGCGTAAGCTGGCGTTGTCGCGCTGCTCCTTCTCTCGTGTTTTTTTTTCTTCCCGGGGGGTGGTTGGCGGGTGCTCTGGTGTGGTTTCCAGCTTCTTTCCTATCAAACATATTATTATCTTACTTACTTTACTTCCTATCAAACATATTATTATCTTACTTACTTTACTTCCTATCAAACATATTATCTTACTTACTTTACTTCTTATCAAACATATAAATATATCGTCTTTATCTCTCCTTTTTATGCATGTCACTCTCTCGTAACACCTTTCTTCGTTGGCCGTTATATTACTGAATACTTATGTTGCAAGCGCCGTAAAACTCTTACTAAAACCAGACTGGTCTCTCCCTCTAGAGTGTCTAAGAAATGTAGAAGCAGTGAGTTTGTGGAGGCCGATGCCTCGCTGTGAACAGTGCCAATTTAAACAGTAGCCTGTATTTGAACACTTTGGACATGGATTTCGAAATGTTACCGTGCCAATTATTGGAGAATGGTGCCTTGCAGTACCCTACCCTGTGTTTAGGCTAGTATTCTAT
>NW_004797590.1:78377-81944 GCF_000002075.1 Aplysia californica | reverse complement strand
ACTTACTTTACTTTCCTATCAAACATATTATCTTACTTACTTTACTTCTTATCAAACATATTATTATCTTACTTACTTTACTTTCCTATCAAACATATTATTATCTTACTTACTTTACTTTCCTATCAAACATATTATCTTACTTACTTTACTTCTTATCAAACATATAAATATATCGTCTTTATCTCTCCTTTTTATGCATGTCACTCTCTCGTAACACCTTTCTTCGTTGGCCGTTATATTACTGAATACTTATGTTGCAAGCGCCGTAAAACTCTTACTAAAACCAGACTGGTCTCTCCCTCTAGAGTGTCTAAGAAATGTAGAAGCAGTGAGTTTGTGGAGGCCGATGCCTCGCTGTGAACAGTGCCAATTTAAACAGTAGCCTGTATTTGAACACTTTGGACATGGATTTCGAAATGTTACCGTGCCAATTATTGGAGAATGGTGCCTTGCAGTACCCTACCCTGTGTTTAGGCTAGTATTCTATGTTGTAACCACAATGTGGGTAATTTCAGGTCGTGGCAGTAGCCTGTATTTGGACAATTTAAATATGTAAATGTATGCTGAAATGTGACCACGTCAATTAAAGAATGGTGCCTAACAGTAGTCTGAATTGGGACAATTTGAACATAACCTATTCCGAAAAGGTACCCTGCCAATTGGAGAATGGTGCCTAGTGTTTGGACAATTTGAACATGATGTATGTGTCCGTGTTTCGAAATGTTACGGTGCCAGTTGGAGAACAGTGTCTAGCAGTATTCTGAATTTGGACATATCACCACGCCAATTGGGGAATGGTGCCTTTCAGTTTCTGGTACGTGGACAAGTATTCTGTGCTGTTACCTCTTCCTGGATAATGCCAGGCAATTGCAAACTACTGCGCATTGTTAAAATCGGAGGATGGTACATAATCATAAAATCAAGTGCTTAGCAGTGGCAGTATCCTGTTAGTGGACAAGTACTCTACACACATGGCATTTACATATGTGTGATGCTAGTGCCATAAAAAGAAAAACAAACCCCTATACGCACGCAAGCACTCACGCGAACACTTCACCCTTGTCCGAGTGAGCATAAAAGTCGATCCAGACCACAGAGACCGCGCAAACTCTTGCCTCCCTCCTCTCATTCCCCCTCTCCTCACCCTCTCCTCATCCCCCTCTCCTTCCCCTCCAACTCTCCCTTCCACTCTCTTCCCCTCCCACTCCCACTCTCCCTTCCCCTCTCCTCCCCACTCTCTGCCTTCCCCTTCCTCCCTCCCGATATCTCCCCCACCCTCCTCCCTATCTCTCCCCATTCTCCCTCCCCCTTCACCCCCCTCTCCCTCCCCCTCTCCCCACGTGTGCCAATGCCAGACGTAGAAGGGTCAGAATGCCGCGTACCCGGATCATACGGCGATCCCGGCCGGCGCCGGCGTATGGTGCTACTGCTGCTGCTACTGCTGCCGAACTCTTCGGCGGGGACCAGGGAAAGGACTCTTCTACCTCAGCAGCACTGTCGTCATTCACCCTCGCGTTATCATCGACATCGAAATCAACGGCGCCATCATCAGGGTCATTCACGTCGTTCCAAAGCAGCAGGCAACGTCCTTCGCGGGGAGGAAAAGGAGTGTCTTACAACAACAAGAGCAACAACAGCGGCAGCAACAACAACAGCGACAGAAACAACAACAACAACAACAACAACAACAACAACAACAACAACAACAGCAACAACAACAACAGCAGCAGCAATAACAATTACAACAACTTCAGCAGCAACAATGGTTATTATAGTGTGGTTGTGCCAAAGTCGAAAGGTTTTGGAGTCGCGGAGGCCAGAGCTGTGCCTAAGACTCGTGACTCAGGGGTCGCGAAGGTCAGAGGTCAACTGGTGCGTGTGGGTACCTCAAAGGACAGCGTGTTGCCTGAGCGATGGTCGGAGGAAGGGGAGGAGGAGGATCGAGGTTCTGCTTCTTCCTGGCGACGTCACCACTACCAGCAGCAGCAGCAGCAAGACGTGTACTCTTGTGGGTGTGTTGGTCAAGGGTTGGATGATGGCGGTGATGAAAGGGGGTTTGATGGAGGGGTGGGGTCTGGTGGAAGAGGGTGGTCACGGGGGTCTGGTGGAAGAGGGTGGTCACGGGGGTCTGATGGAAGAGGGGAGTCTGATGGAAGAGGGGGGTCACGGGGGTCTCGTGGAGGAGGACGGGGGTCCAGTAGAGAAGAAGCAGGGTCTGATGAAAGGCGGGGCTGCTTGTCATGTGACACATGCGGGACTGTGTGGTCTCATGCCGCGCCACACGGCGTCTCTTACGTCAACGGGTCAGTTACGTCACCACCTGCCCGCTTGCGTCACGGCGGGGGTGATGGTGGTGGGGGCGTCGGGAGGCTTGGAGGGTGTGTAGAAGACGTGAGTGGTGGTGGTGGTGGTGAGGGTGGTAGCGACAGTGGTGGGGGTGTGCTTCTTGCTGCTCAAGTCGGGACTAAGATTAGCTCACAGCAATCTGTGCCCTGTAATACACGCCGTGTTGATGATACATGCACACACCTATCAAGTATAAACAATGTCGAAGACATCAGCTCGTGGCTATCTAGTACACATCGGGTCGATGACAGCAGCAGCACGCGGCTATCTGTGCCTCGTGTAAAACACTGTGCGGACAAAACCAGCAGCGGCACTCAGCTATCGAGTATAAACATTGTTAAAGACACCAGCATGCGATCGAGTACACACTATGTTGATGACACCAGCACGCGGCTATCTGTGCGGTGTAGTAAACACCGTGTTGATAAAACCAGCAGCTCACAGCTATCTAGTACACACGGTGTTGATCACAACAACACACAGCTATCTAGTGCCCACGGTGTTGATCGCAACAGCTCATGGTTGTCTACTACACACTGTGTTGATAACACCACCAACAGCACACAGCTATCTAGTACACACCGTGTTGATGACACCATTAGCACGCGGCTATCTAATTCTAATACACACTATTATGTCGATGAAACCATCATCAGCCCGGCGGGCGATAACCCCAAGACAAGATACGACGAGCGCAAGTCCCGCCGACCCCGACCCGCGCCTCGCACGTCCGCACTGTATGGGAACGCTACGACGAACGTTATTGCAGCAAAACCAGCAGCTAGATCTACCACCGCCACCACCACGGCCGCCTCAAGCCGTGATAACCGGGATAGCGAGGAGGGTGATAACGGGAGGAGAGCAGCAGCAGGCCCCTTCACGTCGGAGGCTGAGCAGAGGAACAAGTGTATCGATAGCGTTTACATTATAGGTAAGCCACCCACCAGCGAGCGGCCGGACAGTAATCACCATCGTCGTAGTCGTCGTGTGTCGGGCCCGTTGTCTGATGAGAACACAGCCTCGTCTGATTGGACCGTAGCGTCGTCTGATTGGGCAGATAGCGGCAACGGCGGTGGTTGCGGCGGTGATGGTGGTGCCCGTAGGAAGGTGAGACAGTCCGGGAGTTCGGGGATATTCGGCTTGTACTGTGCCCGGGTGTTGAGGGAAACGCAGAACCAGGACCAAGTGGTTCCCCGCGGCCGGACTCTGACGCGTCAT
>NW_004797590.1:73979-75777 GCF_000002075.1 Aplysia californica | reverse complement strand
ATAATAATAATAATAATAATGAACAATAAGAATAAGAATAATAAACTTTGTTTTATCCTGGCCTTTCCCCCATCACACACCAATTCAAGTTCTCTCAGGAATTTATTCTTGGTCTATATTTACCTCGACTGCCTCTTTTGCCTTCTATTTTTCCCAGTGAGATCGAGACATTGATGTATGCCTGTCCTGTAGTGTCTTTATGGCCAGCAATCTACGGCTCTCATAAGTTGTCAAATTTTCCTTATCTTAACAGTCAACAGTCTCGCTCCTTTTCAACTTTTTAACCCTATCCGTACGACCTGGGGTCATATTTTTTACTCCTGGGATTGTGTTCTTGACACTTTACAACACTTCTAGTACGAAGATCTCTTTGAAACTTTCAGCATTTCTCAAAAAATCTTTTTGACAGACTGCTGTCATGCAAGATGTACGGATTGGATTAACGAGTAAATTTCCTCTTTGGAAAGTGGTGCACTGAGTTCTCCCACGTCGTATGGATGCGACAGTAAAACACGACGTACGGATAGGGTTAAGCGTGTCAGCCTTTGTTTTTGGTATCGGTCTTTGTTTTGTTTGTATTGTTTTGTTTTGTTTGTTTTCTTGTTGTTTTTTTTACTGCGTGCTCCCTCCATAATGGGACGACACGCAGATGTCGCTTCACACCGGTCTTCTCTCTATCGTGTCATCACTTAAAACTTTGTCGTGATAGGTCGTGCACCTTTCGGGCCTCGTGGTGGGTGCTGTGCTGTGCTGTCTATAATTTATAATTCATCCTGAGCACAGCATGTTCGACGCAAGACGGCATTGATTGTCTCCAGTCGTTTGAAAACTGATGATGGTTGGTTGGTGGGTGGGGCTTGATTGAGGCGTGCTGACCTTGGTCGAAGTGTTTTCTCTTCGCTACCCCTCCCTCCCTCCCCACCCCCCCTCCTATTTTCTGTCTTTCTCTACTCTCTGTGAGCTCATTTTCTACTGTCTCTGCTCTCTTTTTCTAGTTCTACTGTCACTCGCCCGCTATTCTTCTTCTTCGCCTACCCTCTTTCCCGTCTCTGCTGTCTCTCTCCTCTCTTTCTCTTTCGCTACTCTCTCCCTCCTTCTCTCTTCTCTCTCTCTCCTCTCACTTTCTCTACACTCTCTTTTTCTCTTCCCCCCCCCCCCTCTCTCTCTTTTTCTCTCTCTCTTCCTCTACACTCTATCTCTTCTTTCCTACTTTCACTCTTTCTCTACTCTCACTTTCTATATTTACTGTCTCTCAACTCTCTCCCTATGAACTATCTCCCTATATACCCCCTCTCTCTCCCTCTCCACTCTCTTTCTACTATCTCTCTCTCTCTCTCTCTCTCTCTCTCTCTCATCATCGATTGACTCAAACCCTCACCGCTTTCTCTCGGGACTCCTATGATTAAAACCGTAGGCCCACCGTTCGGGGTCCTGTATTGTTTTTACAGTAACATCTATTCTAACGGTCACATGTCTAAAACAGTCACCTCTACTTTACTTACTTCTTCCGATCTAGAGAAAATCGGACTTCAGCTGCTTCGGCCTGATCACCTGTACAAACGACCTCGTCCCCCCTCCTGCGTTTTAAAAAATACAATGGCACTGCCCAAGACATCCACAAGCACTTAAATAGTCCTTGTCATTTGACGGTCATCTTTGACAGGTCCGAATATCTCTTATTTTTACGAATGATTTTTCTCTTGGGTAGTATATTATCTGCCTGTCGGTTTTTTTTCTCTCTAATCATTCTGGGGGAGAGGTGTGTGGGTTTTTTTTTTTTACTGTGGTATTGTTTATT
>NW_004797590.1:69052-73445 GCF_000002075.1 Aplysia californica | reverse complement strand
CACACACACACACACACACACACACACACACACACACACACACATACCTCGTTCAGACCACTCCCCGCACTTACCGTTATCTAAGTGTTGACCAAACTGACTCCCAGCAGGGGCCGGTCTCTGTAGGTACTAGGTACCCACCCAGGATTGTGTTTCCCCTCGCCTCAGTTTGCTTTTGGTCGGCCTAGCGTCTCTTGTTTTACCCCTCGAGTGGCCGAGACTCGTGATATAATATATATTATAAGTAGAAGATTTCATGTATTATATACCCAATGCGCAGATGGGTGGTTGGCGGGTGCTCTGGTGTGGTTTACCCAATCTTATTTCCTATCAAACATCTTTTGGTGGGTGGTTGGCAAGTGCTCTGGTGTGGTTTGCTCGTTCTTCTTTATTAAACGTCTATTGGTTGGTGGTTGGCGGGTGCTGACTGACCAAACTGGCTCCCAGCAGGGTCCGGTCTCTGTAGCTAGGAGGTACCCACCCGGGATTGTGTTTCCCCTCGCCTCAGTAAGCTTTTGGTCGGCCTGGCGTCTCTTGTTTTATATATATATATATATGTGTGTGTGTGTGTGTGTGTGTGTGTGTGTGTGTGTGTGTGTGTGTGTGTTTATTATAATATATAAGTATACGATTTATTATACCTAGTTCGCAGATGAGTAGTTGGCTGGTGCTCTGGTGTGGTTTGCTCGATCTTTTTCAGTAACAGCACAGGAGGAGTGGGGAGCAGGGAGGTCTGGGAAGAGGAGTCGATAATAAATGTCTACTTTAGGCTTCCTTTTCAGTTTAGTTTGAGTAGAGTTCTGCGGTGATTGGTTGGCAGGTGCTCTGATGTGGTTTTGCTTCTTTTTCCTATCTGACATCTATCGTCTTTATCTCCTCTCCTTCTTTTTTGTGTTTGTTACTCTCTTGTAACACCTCTAATGTTCGGTACTTATATGACCTTATTGTGTTGCAAGTGCTGTTAAACATTTACTAAAACTAAACTAAAAGTTTTGTGTCACTTGCAACTCTTTTAGGACCAAATTATAAGTGCTGAGTATGAGAGGTGTTTGTAGAGAGTAACACACATTGAAAAGGAGGAGGACAGATAGAGACGAGAGATGACGTTTTATAGGAAAGAAGGAGCCAATCACACAAAAGCACATGCCAACTATCCACGGTTTAACCCTCCATACAAAAACTTACTTGACAAGGCTCACCATCTTGGTCTGCCCTGTGCGTAGAGTCTGGTTTTCTTTGGTTTGGAAAAGTTGGCAGCTTTGTTTTAGGAATGGAGCGTTGAAGTCGATCTTTTCACAGGGGACTGGAGGAACAGGGCATCCTGCCGGCCGTTTGGTTGATAAACATTTCCCAGGCTCTTCTATATACAGATGTACCTGCTCTTACGGAATTCTATTTTCTTTTTTTTTTATCATCTGTACAAACGGCCATTTCCAATTTCCTTCCTTGCGTATTCATTTATTTATTAATGTATTTATGTATTTATTAATGTATTTATTTTTACATTATAATGACACCAAATAAAGCGTCCGTCTGTCTAAGATCGAGACAACCACTTTTCTCCTCGACCACGGGTGGTGACCTCAGACCATTTCGACTACGATTTTAAGAACGTGGCTTTAAAGCAGTTCTTTACGCAGAGAACCAGGGGAACAGAATACTATATTAGGTTGCTAGACGTTTGCTTCTTGTGTACAATACACAGGCTGTACTAATATACCCGACGTCCAAGTCGACCACCTTTTCAAACAGCCTTTTCCCTTGCCCGTTATTTTTACGTTAGGCCTTTTATGAAACGGAATGTAACGTCCACCTGTCTAAAACAACCACTTTTCTCCTCGACAGTGGACGGCCGTCTCAGACAATTTCGACTTATGATTTTTTGTTTAGTTTTATTTTTTTTGTAAGAGTTTTACGGCACTCGCAACTGCATAAGGTCATATGAGCGCCAGAAGATTAGATGTGTTACAAGGGAGTAACAAAAACAAAAAAGAAGGAGGGGAGATACAGGCAATAGATGTTTGACAGGAAAGAAGAAGCAGACCACACCAGAGCACCCGCCAACCACCCACGTATGATTTTAAGAACAAGGCACTGAAGCAAATCTTTGCGCAAGGAGTTAGGGAAACAAGGGTATGGATTACGGCTCGCCTTGCTTCTTGTGTACATTTCCCAGGCTGTTTTCTACGTCCGGTCAAACCTGCTCTAACCTGTATAAGATAATGACCTTTCTTTTCTAACGGCCATTTTCTTGCCCTTTTTTGCATACATTATAATGACATTGTGTAAGACGTTCACCTGTCTGAGACGACCATTTTTCTTATGGTCGTTTTTTGACCATTCCGACTGTTATTTCTACTGCTTAGTGCATGCATCCAGTGCCAGATCTGTGACAGACATCGGCGATCATGGTTCTTCATTCATTCCTTTCCTCGGGTGCTCTCAAAATAGGCTACGGTTCCCTGATCTTTCCCTGTTACACATATGTTTAGGTTCACAAGTAGATTGTGCTGGGCCTAACCGTGCTTCGTTTGCCTTCCATTTTGCCAGTGAAAGCTAGATGTTCAAGACCCTAATATAGTGTAAAGCGCATAGAGCCTGCTGTTGAGCGGGGATATGCGCTATACAAATGCTATCTATTATTATTATTATTATTATTATTATTATGTCTATTCAGGTGTCCCCAAAACTACATTTGTCGTTTCCTGATTGTTTTTAACATTGAGCGTCCCACGTGGGCTTCATCAAGCACTACTTCAATTGATTTCTTTTCCTTCCGCGATACTCTTAGCAGTCTCCTTTTTGAAAAGTGACGTATGACGGAGTCTTACACTTGCACTGACCAGTCGAAATGTTCAGAACGAGGCACCGAAACAAACCTTTATTTGTTTTAGTAGAGGTTTTACGGCGCTCGCAACTGCATAAGGTCATATGAGCGCCAAAGCAAACCTTTATTTGTTTTAGTAGAGGTTTTACGGCGCTCGCAACTGCATAAGGTCATATGAGCGCCAAAGCAAACCTTTATTTGTTTTAGTAGAGGTTTTACGGCGCTCGCATCTGCATAAGGTCATATGAGCGCCAAAGCAAACCTTTATTTGTTTTAGTAGAGGTTTTACGGCGCTCGCAACTGCATAAGGTCATATGAGCGCCGAAGCAAACCTTTGTTTGTTTTAGTAGAGGTTTTACGGCGCTCGCAACTGCATAAGGTCATATGAGCGCCAAAGCAAACCTTTATTTGTTTTAGTAGAGGTTTTACGGCGCTCGCAACTGCATACGGTCATATGAGCGCCAAAGCAAACCTTTGCACATGACGTAAGGGCCATGTTAGTCAGTGTAGGTTGCCGGCCGTTTTTGCGTCTTGTGTACATTTCCCAGGCTGTTCTATATAATTATCTGGCCGTGCTATACACGGTCGCTGGACACAGGCCAGTGGTAGAGGTGGGCAAAATCCGGGTACCTATCCGGATAACCGAATAATTCTCATTGAAACATTATCCGAATTCAGACTCTTAACTCTCTTTCCTGACTCGTTTGCCGAAGTGGGTGTTCCCATAATTTGCTGAATTAGTGCTAACTCGTTTGTCGAAGTGGGTGTTCCCATAATTTGCTGAATTAGTGCTAACTCGTTTGTCGAAGTGGGTGTTCCCATAATTTGCTGAAGTAGTGCTAACCCGTTTGTCGAAGTTTTTCTAACCCATTTGCCGAAGCGGTTCATATCATATTATTTACCGAAGATGTGCACTAACATATCCGCATTTTGCTAAAGCGACACATTGCCCAGCCCTAGCCTGTGGACGGCGGGTCGCCGGTATGAGGGGTCAAGTTTGTTGTGGTCACTACACGGGCCCCACATAGATAGTGGCCCGGCCCAGTGGACAACCCCTTCATTCCCGCACTCGTCCTGGCTTTGTCTTTCTGCTGCTATCTTTGTCTCTTTGTCCCTCTCGGCCTGATCTCGATCTCTCAGTATCTTATCTTCTCCTGCGTCCCGTCCTCTCATTCTTGACTATGACAATGACAATAGCACTCTTGACTATGGCATTCTTTATTCTTATCTCATTTTTTTCAATATTGTTTCGGTGGTCATTTACAATGGTTGTGAGTGGTATTGATTATATCAATGACAATGTCAATCTTTATTCGTCTCTCGTGGAGAAATTGATCTTTGTGGTCGTCTACAATGACACTGTTGACAATGCTATTGACAATGACAATCTTTTTTTTTTTTTCCGTCTCTCAAGGAGAAATTTGTCTTGCTTGTCGTTTACAACGGTGGTTGTGTTAAAGATCAAGATCTCTAGGTCCAGTGCACTCACGCATGCCCACAACAAGACAAGACATGAAATACACGTATCACGTGCTGAAATAACCTCGCTCTGTGAACACACACACA
>NW_004797590.1:62843-66661 GCF_000002075.1 Aplysia californica | reverse complement strand
GAATCGGGGGGTGGGGGGGGAGTGTAGAACATGTACAAGCCCGCTTGTTCTTAAATAAAAGCGACTATTTCTACTGGGCACTGAAGCCAAGAGAAACCGAACCGACCCTCCGGTGGACACCACCTTATGCCGCCCGGTCTGGTCAGGTACTGTCGATTTGTGGCGGCTTCAGTGCACACTTTCAGTAGACACTTCGAGCCCGTGTTGTGTCAAATTTGACCCAAAAGTTTTTGTTTGTTTTAGTAGAGGTTTTACTGCGCTTGCAACAGCATATTAAGGTCATATGAGCGCCAGAAGATTAGAGGTGTTACAAGAGAGTAACAAACATAAAAAAGAAGAAGGGGAGATAATGACGATAGATGTTTGATAGGAAAGAAGAAGCAAACCACACCATTCTGGTCGTTTACTGTCGATTTGTGGCGGCTTCAGTGCACACTTCTCGAGCCCGTGTTGTGTCACTTTTGACCAAAAAACACCCCAGAAAAGTTTGAACGACACAGACATGGTGTTGTTGAACACAAAACTGTTACCGTTCTCAACACAGCAGTTTCCAGTAGGTGGTTTGCTCCTTTCTTTCCTATCAAACATTTTTCTTCCCGATCTTTCCTCCTTCTTTTTTATGTTTGTAACTCTCTTGTAAAACCTCTAATCTTCAGGCGCTCATAACACCTTATGCAGGTGCGAGCGCCGCAAACCTTCTACTAAAACCATAGACTAAAACTAAACTAAGAACCGAACCGAACATCCGATGGACACCGCCTAATGCCGCCCGGTCTGTTCGAGTACTGTCGATTCGTGGCGGCTTCAGTGCACACTTCTCGAGTCCGTGTTGTGTCAAATTTGACCAAAAAACACCCCAGAAAAGTTTGACCGACACAGACATGGTGTTGTTGATCACAAAACTGTTACCGTTCTCAACACAGCAGTTTCCAGTAGGTGGCAGGCGGGTGCTCCAGTGTGGTTTGCTCCTCTCTTTCCTATCAAACATTTTTCTTCCTGATCTTTCCTCCTTCTTTTTATGTTTGTTACTCTCTTGTAACACCTCTAATCTTCAGGCGCTCATAATACCTTATGCAGGTGCGAGCGCCGTAAACCCTCTACTAAAACTAAACTAAGAACCGAACCGAGCATCCGATGGAAACCGCCTTATGCCGCCCGGTCTGTTCGAATACTGTCGATTTGTGGCGGCTTCAGTGCACACTTCTCGAGCCCGTGTTGTGTCAAATTTGACCAAAAAACACCTCAGAAAAGTTTGACCGACACAGACATGGTGTTGTTGAACACAAAACTGTTACCGTTCACAACACAGCTGTTTCCAGTAGGTTGCTCCTTTCTTTCCTGTCAAACATTTTTCGTCCTGATCTTTCCTCCTTCTTTTTTATGTTTGTTACTCTCTTGTAACACCTCTAATCTTCGGCACTCAAATGACCTTATTGTGTTTCAAGTGCCGTAAAACTCTTATTAAAACTACACAGCTGTTTCCTTCCATAACACCTTCAAGTGCAGTATGCTGCATGTCGCGGTTGCTTTGTTGTTGAGAGGTTCTTGAACATTACAGGCGTAGGAAATGTCGATTGCTGTCTAGATCTTTAATTACCAAGTTTCTAACATGTTAGTCTGGACGGTTTATTGCCGCATTCCGCACTCTCGCTGTACACCCACATTCGGATGTTTGACTTCCATCCTTGAAAAACAAACGCGCTTGTGTTTGAAGGTCACGATAAAATTCGATCGAATTCAAAATGCACCACAGTGGTAGCTTTTGCCTTTCCCTTTTGGAAAATCTGGTTGGCCCCCGACTCAATTCGACTAAATCCGACTAAATCGGGCCGATTTCAATTGTCAGTGTGGAGAGGGTTTTACGTAGGTCCGTCCCCTGTGTGCCGAATGTTGAGATTTGTGACGGGATCGACAGCTGCCCCAGATACCGATAAGGAGTCTTTCTGTCCCTTTGGGTGATCACGGGTTCAGCTACCCTCTATTGAAGCGCCTCTTTCGTCTTTTTTGTCTTGTTTAAAAACAAAATTAATAAATTAAGTAGGTGTTTTTAACACCCACGTCCACACAAAGCAGATGATTTGGGAGGCGGGCTACCGACCCTGCCTGCCAGGCCCAAACCCGGGTTGAGAGGGACACAACATTTCAGTGGGAAGACGACGGAGATACTCGATAAAAAGTTTCTTCCCGCTCGGTATTCCTGCGTGCGACAGTGAAGCCCCTAAGTGCTACCCCACAGACACTGGTCTTTTTCATGTGAAGACACGGGGAAGAAAAGGGCGATAGCCACAAGGTTTCATTTTCGCCCATATTTAGCTTAATATTAAGCTGTGGGTCGTCATGGTTTGCTCATTTTTTCCCTATCTTTTGCTCTTGTCTCTCCTCTTTTTTTGTGTGGTATGTTTGTTACTCTTTTGTAACACCCAATCTTCGGCACCTATATGACTCACTTGTGTTGCAAGTACCGTGATACTCTTATTTAAACAAATACTGACTATACTATTTTGTCGCTTTTAAGGACAAACTGCCTAAATCAGATTCCGGGGTTTTTCAGAAACCTTCACCTGTACCAAACGTGGGCTTTGCCCTACCTATAGGAGAAGTTTGGTTTCATTGGTGTGTATGTTTATTTGGTTATAGAGGAAACTCTCCTTGTTTTTTTTTAGAAACTCAACAGGGGTCCCAAAACTTTTACCTTCGATTTTCTCAAAACAGCATATTTTTGGGATAGCCCCCTTGTGCTTAAAGGCGACCATTTATAGCTTTTCTTGCTGGTGGGTAGTTGGGGGGAGCTGCTGGTAGTGTAGGTCCTACTTCTTTACTTTCCCTCCTCAGTTGTTTCTGTCAATTTTGAATAACCTTTTTCTCCCTTCGCAAATGATTGTTAGTTACCGTGTCGTTCAATGTGCTTCTCTTTTGCCAAACTCAAACTTTCTTTGTATGTCGGTTTAGGCTTCCTCAGTCTGGGACTGAGGAAGCCTAGATGTCGGTCTGTAGTCACTTTACGTACGCTTTACCTTGAGTGATGAGAGAGAGAGAGAGAGAGAGAGAGAGAGAGAGAGAGAGAGAGAGAGAGAGTTGGGGGGTGGGGTGGGGTGTAAAACATGAACTATTTATCAAAACGTTTTACCATGATAAAGAGCCTCAGTGCCTCCAGTACAGGTGATCGCGACCTACAGGCCTTCATAGAACCTCTTTCATGTGAAGACGAGAGGGGAGAAAAGAGAGGTAGTCAAACTGTTCTATTTTCGTCCATAATATTTTTTTTTGTCTTGACTACTGTATTTATAGAGACTACCATTAAAGCTACTATAGCTTTATATTGCTTTGATACTTTGATGGTAGTCACTATACTCCTTTTCTGTCCTTCTTTTGTCCTTGTCAGTCTTAGATCTGTACAGAAAAGATATGTATGTAGATTTTTAGTCAGAACACAATCAATGTGTTATCTATGTGTTGCCACTTATATTTATTGTAAAGCACCAAGAGCCCCGTAGTTTTTTTTTACTTATCGGGGTAGAGCAAAGAGTGGGGTAGAGTGCGATATAAATGTCATATAATGTTATCATTATTACTATGTCCTGGCGCAAAATGACTGACATCTTATAGATGTACGCTACTTCTCTTTTATCAAACTCAAACTCTAAATTCCTTTGTTACGTTAGTCTTTAATGACATTACGCTTTAGCTTGTGACGATTAGAATTAGAGAGAGAGAGCTCGACATAGAGAGAGAGAGAGAGATAGAGAGAGAGAGAGAGAGAGAGAGACAGACAGACAGACAGACAGACAGACAGGCAGAGAGAGAGACAGAGAGAGAGA
>NW_004797590.1:60600-61895 GCF_000002075.1 Aplysia californica | reverse complement strand
GGGGGGTGTTTCTTATTGTCCTTTAAAGAATGTTTTTTCTCTCTTCTTTTTAGTCCGAAAAGGATTTGGCACCAGTGTCTGTGGTGTAGCGGTTGGGTGCTTTGCTGTCGCACGCAGAAGACCCGAGTTCGATTTCCGTGTGGGGAACATTTTTATTGAGAATCTTTCTCTTTCTGCTGGGATGTTGTATCCTTAGCCTCTCAGCCCCGCCAGCCAGGGTCGAAGCCCGCCTCCTACATTATCAGTCTGAATTGTGTCGGTTGAGGAGTAAAAACTCCTAGTGGGTGGTTGGCGGGTGCTCTGGTGTAGTTTGCTCCTTCTTTCCTATCAAACATCTATCGTCTCTATCTCCCCTCCTTCTTTTTTATATTTGTTACTCTCTTATACATGTAACACATCTAATCTTCTGGCGCTCATATGACCTTATGCAGTTGCGAGCTCCGGAAAACCTCTACTAAAACTAACTAAACTCTTACTAAAACTATAAGACCTTGCGAAATTAAGGCACACGTGTGGGTCGGATATGGGGATACCGGAACTAACGATTTATTTTTGGCTGCCTTGGTCGGGTAGAACAATTCCTGCTTTGTGTTGACACTGCGCGCACCTGTTGGAAGACTGACTGACTTCTTGATTTAGTGTACCCCTTTTCTAGTTGGGCAATGCACTGACACGTCGGTTATTGCGAGTGGTTGGAAGGTGCGGCTGATTGGTTTTATACGAATTATGTACCCATTTTACTTTCGATCCTTTTGTTTTCTCTGTCAGCCTTAGTTTGTTTGTTTGTTTGTTTTTTTGTTTTGTTGTTTATTATGGGGGGGTTTTCACACCCGAAATGACCGGCATTATTTGGATCTTGTTCTCTTTACTCGTGGGTGGTTGGCGGGTGCACTGGTGTGGTTTGCTTTTTCTTTCATATCAAACATCTATCGTCTTTATCCCCCCTCCTTCTTTTTGGGGGGTTTAAAACTCTCTTGGAACACCTCTAATCTTCGATGTCCTTATTGCTTTGCAAGTGCCTTAAAACACTAACTAAAACTAAATCTTCTCTTTACTCAAAGAACGAGACCTGCGTTTGTAGCATACCGGATAGGTGTCTAACCTTCCCACGCAGATAAGTCGAGTTCGAGTCCCGAGTGGGGAGAATTTTTTTTATTGACCTTCGGTCATTCTCGTGGCATGTTCATCGCTCTCAGCAGGGGTTGGCTCTAGCTAGCAGGGTCGCAGCTCGTCTCCTAAATGACCTAAATCGTGTCGATGGGGGCGTTTAAAAAACCAAACAACAACCCCCCCCC
>NW_004797590.1:57363-59660 GCF_000002075.1 Aplysia californica | reverse complement strand
CTTCTTCTTCTTCTTCTTCTTCTTCTTCTTCTTCTTCTTCTTCTTCTTCTTCTCCCCTTTCTCTCTCACTCCCCCCTCCCCCTCCGGATATATACAAACACGACCCATGTACACCCTACACCCCCCCACACCCACCCACAAGCGCCTCACAAACAATACAAAGTCATGAATGTTTTCTCCAGGACAACACTACCCAAACAAAGTGTGGTGGGGACTTCTTGGGTAACCTTAGAGGGTCACGATCGAGTGGGGACTTCATAGGTAACCTTAGAGGATCAGATCGATGTTGTTCTCCAAACTGACGAGGGTGGAGTCGTTGGCGGGTGCTCTGTGTGGTTGAATCCCCCCCCCCCCTCTTTCAAAATGTATTGTACTTATTTCTCAATCACCCCCGTTTTTTGTTTGGCTGTGGGTTTTTTTGTTTGTTTGTATTTTGTTGTAGTTGTTTTTTACTTTTTGTGTTGTTTTTGGTCCCTCACCTCTGATCTTCGAAACTCTTCGCAATGACCTGTCTATTTGTGTTGCAAGTGCCGTAAAACTTTCATTAACTTAAAACACTGAAAATGAAAAACTGTTGGAAATGTGAGTGTCCGTGAGTGGTGAAACAATCAGCGGGCTCTAAGTGGGGACTGCCACCCTCAATGTGGGTGGTTGACGGGTGCTCTGGTGCGGTTTGCTCCTTCTTTCCTATCTAACATCTATTGTCCTTATCTCCCCTCCTTCTTTTTTATGTTTGTTACTCTCTTGTAACACCTCTAATCTCCTGGCGCTCATATGACCTTATGCAGTTGCGAGCGCCGTAAAACCACTACTAAAACTAAAACTAAGACTCCAGAAAGCCTGGACCGGACTCCAGTGGGGAACAACTTTACAAAATGGCTGCTGTCAGCTAGGCAGCGATATTCTCTGTGTGTTGACTTCTTCTGTTGTAAAGCTAAAGATATGTACCTTATATTCCAGCCCTTTGTTGGCATTACTCTGTGACTATGTGGGTGGTTGGCAGGTGCTCTGACGTGGTCTGTTCCGGCGGGGTATGCTCCTTCTTTCCTATCAAATATCTATTGTCTCTATATCTCTCCTCCTTCTTTTCTTTTTACTACATAGTAACACTTCTAATCTTCAGCTCTTTTATGGCCCATTTGTGTTGCAAATGCCTTAAAACTCCCACTAATACTAAACGAGAGAGAGAGAGAGAGAGAGAGAGAGAGAGAGAGAGAGAGAGAGAGAGAGAGAGAGAGAATGCGTGTATGTATGTGTGTGTGTTGTGTGTGTGTATGTGTGTGTGTGTATGAGAGAGAGAGAGAGAGAGAGAGAGCTCCCGGACTCCACAAAGCCTGTACTGGACACTCATGGAGACTGCCTTACAACGTGGCCGATGGCAGGCTGTGACATTCTCTGTGTGTTGACAGTCTTCTGTTCCAACACTCCAGATATGTATGCTCACATCGTCCTGCTGTTTATTGACAATATTCTATGACAACGCCGGGTCTTTAGATGTAAAGTGCCCAGAGCTTAGACGTATTGAATAGAGCGCAATATAAATGCAATCTGTTACTATTTGTTTGTTTGTTTGTTTGTTTGTTTGTTTGTTTGTTTTGGTGGGTGGTTGGCATGTGCTCTCGTGTGGTTTGCTCCTTCTTTCCTATCAAACATATATCGTCCTTTTCTCTCCTCCTTTTATTTTGTGTTTGTTACTCTCTTGTAACACCTCTAATCTTCGGCACTTATATGACCTTATATATATAATATTGTGTTGCAAGTGCCGTAAAACTCTTACTAAAACTTGTTTGTTTTGGATTTTAAAAAACTTTAATAACAAAAAGTGTAGCAGCCAAAAAGCCTCGACTCTTTCTGGGGGTTTTTTGTTCTTAGTTTTAGTGATACGTGGTGCCCACTGTGGGATCGGGTCTGGTCGGGTCGGTTTGCTAGTCAAGGTCGAGGCTTATCGAATGGGCTCGATTGCTCAGGAGCTAACGTTATGGTCTTGGGTTTTCTTGTTGTAGTTGGGGTTTTTGTTGTTGTTGGGGCGTGGGTAGGCAAATGGTCAAGTTAACAGGGGTTTTATTTGTTTTAAGAATGAGAAGCACATTGACACGAGTTACGGTCAATTGGTGAAAGGAAAAAGGAAGAGAAACAGACGCAACAGTGGCAAAGAAAAGATTGACGTACGACCTACCAGGGACGCCCTCCGAACACCAACACAAATGGTTTTTGGATTGATTCGGAGTAAAGGAAATATAATAATTTGTTCATATTTTTGGTAGAGCTTTTGACATTCTTTTAAAATTATTATTTTA
>NW_004797590.1:52553-56266 GCF_000002075.1 Aplysia californica | reverse complement strand
ATAATAATATATAATAGATATATGTATATATCTGTCTCTGGCTGTCTTTCTCTTTATGTCTCTTTATCTTACTCTCTCCTTCTGTCTCTGTCTCTGACTGACTGTCACCGTCTCCCCCCTCCCACCTCTCTCCCCCTCTCTCTCTTTCTCTGGCCCCTCTAAGTGTCCACGGCTAAAACCTAATGAGCCGCCCAATATCATGCCGCTTTGAAAATAAGCTAAACTCTGGGACAAGAAGGGCTGTCATTTTGTCAAGCATTTCATTTTTGACTGGCAGTGTGTACTGGGTATAAGACTCTGATCCGACTTGCTGTGTGTATCCGACTTGCTGTGTGTACTGGGTATAAGACAGTGGTGCTGTTGGCAGACAGGCGTTGTAAACACAGAGGCTGCCAGGTGCCTGGCATCAAGACTAGGGCTACGGAGAGAAAGAGGGTGAGAGAGAGGGGGGGGGAGAGAGAGAGAGGGTGAGAGAGAGAGGGGGGGGGGGAGAGAGTGAAGATGGAGAAGATTAGAGACAAAAAGGAAGGGTTTGCGCTCAAGGAGGTGTATGCTGTTTTAAGATGGGCCGTTTGGTGATGTGTTTGTATGTATGTATGTATGTATGTATGTATGTATGTATGTATGTATGTATGTATGTATGTATGTATGTATGTATGTGTGTCTGTGTGTGTGTGTGCGTGTGGGTTTGTGTGTGTTTGCGCTCGCACGTTTGTGTGTGTGTGTGTGAGAGAGAGAGAGAGAGAGAGAGAGAAAGAGAGAGAGAGAGAGAGTTGGGGGGTTGTTAGAGGAGAAGCATTGCATCCCCCGAGCCTATTTTTAGGGCATGCGTGACATTAGACTTACATGTGTACATATTCTTATTGTCTAAATGTGCTGTTTCCAGTTTGAGTTTTATTCTCTCTGTATCCTTATCTCAAGACATTTTTAAAAATAAAATTCTTCTTTTAGATTTTAAGTAGATAATTGTAACCACAAGAAGAATACTACAACTGCTGCTGCTGCTGCTGCTGCTGCTGCTGCTGCTACCAAAATTATTATTATCATCATCATCATCATTATTATTATTATTATTATTATTGTTGTTGTTGTTGTTGTTGTTGTTATCTTGTGTCATATCGGTTTCGTCTGTCTGTGACTCAATCGCTGTGCACTTTTAAAACTGTCCACAATTTTTCACAATTATTTTTTTATATCAACGAAAAGGGTTTTTATAGTTTTGATAGCTTTCATGTTCCGTTACACATGCAGCAGTCCAATTTAGGGATTGTAAAATAAAATAATAATAATAATAATTTTTTAAATATATATATATATTTTTTTAAATGTATGTACAGTTATACATGCAGTCCAAATTAGTGATTGTATTGAAGTGTTGCAAAAGAAAAAAGGGGGAAAAACAACAAACGAAATAAAAACAACAACAAACGAAATAAAAACAAAAACAAAACCCCCCAGTGGGCTGATATTGGGGAAAAGCTGATATAAATCTAGGCGATCTGGGAAAACAGCCCCCCTCAGGCCTGTTGTTTGCTGGATGTGTCAGTGTGACCCTACCTTGGACTATACACAAAATAAGTCTATTTATAGAGCTGCCCTTCTTCACACTCTACGGTGTATACTCCATGCTCACCTTTCACTCTATCTATTTCTTTGTATATTTGTCTCTGGTTCTCTCTTTCTTTCTCTCTGTCTCGCTCTCCCTGTCTCTCCATTCTCATTCTCTCTCTCTCTCTCTCTCTCTCTCTCTCTCTCTCTCATCCTCTATCTCCCCTTCCCACCCCCACCTTTGCCTGTCTCAATGTGTGTACCTATGATCATGTAGTCCGTCCCAGTGTGACATCAGTTCTCTTTCAACATAGATAATAAGTACTTGATAGATCTTAATTCGTCTGCAGGCTGTTAATGCTCTAACCCCAGGACGCAATTTTTTTTTACAACAAATGAAAAAAACCCAACCCAACTGTTTCATAAAAAAACAACGATTGTACCTACATTGGGGGGGGGGGGGGGACTTTTTTTCAACGTTTTTACCACTTAAATTGCTATACTCTCTATGAGATTTATGGACCTTCAACAAATTGAATGTCCATGTTCTCCACGTTTTTAACATGTAACTTATCTGTTTTTTTCCCCCTGAGGTCTTCAAATCGGATCCTGGTTTTCTCCGCAGTTCAATAATTAATGTGGCTTTAATGATAGCTTGTCCCGAGGTGTTCATCTCTTTCACCTTACACAGATATCGGGTGGTTGGCGGGCGCTCTGTTGTGGTTTGCCTCTTCTGTCTTATCAGACATAAATCACCTGTATCTCTCTCCTCTTCCTCCTTTTGTTGTTGCTGTTGTTGATGCCGTTGTCGTTTTTGTTGTTGTCGTCGTCGTTGTCGTTGTTGATGTCGATGTTTTTGTTGATGTCGCTGTTGTTGCTGTTGTCCTTGTTGGTGTCGTTGTTGTTGTGGTTGTTATTGCTATTGTTGTTGTTATTGTTGATGTCATGATGTTGATATTGTTGGATGTTCTTGATAGATCTAGTGTTCTTGTTGCTGTTGTTTGTATGTTACTCACTAGCAACACCTAACATTCGGCACTGACATGTACAAATTGTGTTGCAAGTGCCGTGAAACTTTTACTAAAACTAAACTGAAGCGTGAAGGAGGAGATCAAACCAATTCAGAACCGGTTTTCTCTCCCCAGTTCAATAAGCTAATGTGGCCTTTGTGACAGCTCGTCGTAAACTATTCCTCTCTTTAAGCACTCCCAGATTTATTACATATTATCGGTTCCTTCGATCTGGGGCCAAGCGGGAAGCAAAAGTGAATGTCTTGTTAAGATCTTTGAACCGTGGCCTTTTGTGTCACCTTTTTTTAAAGTAGCGGCGGCCGTGTTAATGTGCACGCCGGACTGTGAAAAGAGAGAAAAGAGAGTGTAGACATTACGACGACAGTGCCGACCATTTAGCCTCATGCAGTAGGTTCCATACATTTGATGTACACAATAGGCACAGGGGGTAACTCTATGGTTCCATACAACAGAACAGCCTATCTATCTAACGGGGCGCTCGCTCACTCGCTCGAACGGCGAACCATATAACGTGGTTGGCGGGCGGGTGTTGCAAGTGCCGTAAAACTTTTAATTTAGTCCCATCGAGCATGGACGTTTAAGGCGTGGGTGGTTGGAGGAGGGTGCTCTGGTGTGGTTTGCCCCTTTTTTTTCGATCAGACTTTTATCGTCCTTATTTCTTCTTTCCTTCTTTTTTATGTTTGTTACTCTTATGTAACAGCTCTAATCTTCGTCACTTATATGACCTTTTTGGTGTTGCGAGTGCAAAGGAGATAAATAGCCCATTAAGAGTTAATGTTTCCGATTTTTGGTGTTAACATGTTGCTATGTGGGTGGTTGGCGGGTGCTCTGGTGTTGTTTGTTTCTTCTTTCCTATCAAACATCTATCGTCTTTATCTCCCCTTCTTCTTTTTTTGTGTTTGTTACTGTCTTGTAACACCTAATCTTCGGCACTTATATGACCTTATTGTGTTGCAAGTGCCGTATTACACTTACCAAAACTAAAACGTACATGTTGCTATGCGACAAGGAACACAAACTGCCTTGCTTCGAACGCAAATCACTTCACTACCAAAAACTCTCTCTCTCTCTCTCTCTCTCTCTCTCTCTCTCTCTCTCTCTCTCTCTCTCTCTCTCTCTCTCTCTCTCTCTCTC
>NW_004797590.1:47022-49499 GCF_000002075.1 Aplysia californica | reverse complement strand
GCGGCTATCGTGGACACAGAGACGTTCCCCATCGGCTCCGGCTCCTCCAAGAAGAACGCCAAGAAGGCTGCGGCCGCGCATGCGCTGAAGATCATGTACGAGAGGGGCCGCCGGAACCTGGAGATGTGCAACGAGATGGCGGTGAGTCCTCCACGCTGCTGCTGCTGCTGATGGTGATGATGGTGGTGGTGGTGGTGCTGCTGCTGCTGCTGATTATGATGATGATGATGATATGATGATTATGATGATGCTCTCATGTTCATTAATGTGTACGCACACTCACTCACACATACACTTACTAGCATGCATGCTCACGCTTTCTCGCTGTCGCGCATACACAAACTAGCTAGCATGCATGCTCACGCTTTCTCGCTGTCGCGCATACACACACTAACGTGCATGCTCACGCTTTTTCGCTGTCGCGCATACACGCTCGTCACAAACACCGTGCACTCACGTACACGCGCACACACTAATACATACACTCATATAGATACATATACATACATACATGATACATTTGACCATTTACCTAAATGATACGAACACATAGAATGATACAAACGGACATACTTCTTACACATTTCTTCGCGCACTTGCGCATGGGCTTGATAACGCGCACGTGCGCCTGCTTAGTGCGTGTGCGCCCGCACGTAAGCATAATATTATTGTGCACACGCATTAGAACACGTCCCAGCTCATACTCTCATTGACCTTTGCCCGTCTGCTCTAGAATGCCCATCTGTGACGTCACACTCGCTGTACATAGTCTGTTAAGTCAAGGACAACGGTGTACATCGTATAATATGACCTATAAATAATATATCGTGTGTATCTGTAACACGACACGACTGTTGACCGCTGTCCGTTATTTATTTATTTGTTCCAGCACATAGACTGTCTCTATCTCAGACGTTATGTTAATCGTTATCTCGTCGGCCCAAGAATGTCCATCTGTGACGTCACACTCTGTGTCGTCTGTTCGGTCAAGGACATATAGGGTGTATATTTAGGGTCGAAATTGTCTAAGATGGTTACGTCATAATGTGTCGCGGGAAAAAAGTGGCTGTTGTAGATAGGTGGCCGTCTGAAAGTGCCATGATAATGTAAAAGAAAAAAGACAATGAGAAGAGGGTGTGGGGGTGGGGGTGGATTCGTGTAAATTGCCTTTCCCACGGACATAACGACGGATCAGGCTCTCTATCTCAAAAGTTGTGTTATTTGTTATCTTATCTGCGTAGGAATGTCTATTGGTGACGACGTTATTTGTTTGCACAAGGACTCGGGATTGTATTATGTGTAACGCGACGCAACTGTTGACTTTGGGTACCGATTTAGTTGAATGTCTACCGTGACCTGATCCTTGTCAAATGTCCCAGGCCCGTATAAATTGGTAAACCTTCATCTAAACCAGTTGTTAGACTGGTCCACGGCACTTATATGACCTTATTGTGTTGCAAGTGCCGTAAAACTCTTAATAGAACTAAAAGACTGATCCAGAGGTAGACCGTCAACGAAACCAGAAACGTGGCTGTAGACCTTCAACTCAACCAGTTGTCAGACCGGTCCTGTGGTAGACTGATAAACCTTCTACTGAACTCGCTCCTCCTGATTTTTCTCCCACAGTTCAATAACTAATGTAGCCTTTTTGACATATTCGGCCCGGGGCTCTTCCTTTTTGACATGTTCGGGGCTCTTGTGGGACCTTTTTATGTTACACGTGCTCTAAAACATAATGTGTACTAAAATCAAATCAAAGCGTACGGCAGCAGATATGATATCAACTTAGATTCTTATTTTTCTCCCGCAGCTCAATAAATAGTGCGGCCTATTTTTGACATATTCGACCCTTACCGTTGCAAAGCACATAGTCATTCTGTAAAGCATTGGTGTGTGCTATATAAATATTTAATTTATTATTATTATTATCATTATTATTATTATCATTGTTATTATTACTATTATTACTAATATTATTATCATTATTGTTATCATGATGATGATGATGATGATATAATTATTATTATTTGTTATTATTATTATTGTATCATGACCTATTTGTGTTGCAAGTGCCGTAAAACTCTTTCCTAAACCCTTGTGTGTTCCCCAGCACAAGAAGCTCCGAACGATGACGCAAGAGGAGGTGGGCTCTCACGCGCACCGCGTGGTGCTGGTGTCACGTCACGTGCTGGACACGGCCGAGGAGACGCAGTTCATCAACTACAGCAAGGACAAGATAGCCGCCACCTTTGTGCTGGAGTACCACGGCAAGATGAGGGTCGTCGGTATGGGCACAGGTATGATATCATCATCATCAATGCCTTTCACCCCTTGCTGGGTATAGGCCATATACAAGCTCCTTCCATTTATCTCTGCCCTGGGCCATCCTTCCTAGCTCGTTCCAAGTGAGCTTCATCTCTCTCATGTCCCTTTCCACGCATCTCCTCCATGATTCCCGTGGCCGTGACCTACCCCTG
>NW_004797590.1:45634-46922 GCF_000002075.1 Aplysia californica | reverse complement strand
TGACCTATTTGTGTTGCAAGTGCCGTAAAACTCTTTCCTAAACCCTTGTGTGTTCCCCAGCACAAGAAGCTCCGAACGATGACGCAAGAGGAGGTGGGCTCTCACGCGCACCGCGTGGTGCTGGTGTCACGTCACGTGCTGGACACGGCCGAGGAGACGCAGTTCATCAACTACAGCAAGGACAAGATAGCCGCCACCTTTGTGCTGGAGTACCACGGCAAGATGAGGGTCGTCGGCATGGGCACAGGTATCATGATGTGTGTGAGAGACAACGAGACAGACAGACAGACAGACAGACAGACAGATACAGTTCATCAACTACAGCGAGAACAAGATAGTTGTGATCGTGTTTAGAGTAGCTCACCCCCTCCCCCCCCGCCCCCGCCCACTCACACGTTGCAATATCCTGTCTGCCATGTTTCCCAATTCTCTTACAACTAGATCGAGGCTAACAATATTATCTTGTTCTGTCTGTATTTCTGTACAGGCAACCGCTGTATTCTGTACCAGCACATGACGCTAGACGGACAGAGGGTGATCCACTCCCACGCCGAGATCATGGCACGACGCGCCTTCCTCAGGTGAGTGATCAGAGGCACAAATACACGCTCACGCACAGACATACACACGCGCACATACTTGTGCACTGGCATACACGCACACATACACACGCTCACAGTCAGTCGCGCACATGGTGATGCACTATTGACAGAGGGTGATCCACTCCCACGCCGAGATCATGGCACGCCGCGCCTTCCTCAGGTGAGTGATCACACAGGCGCAAATACACGCTCACGCACAGACATACACACGCGCACATACTTGTGCACAGACATGCATGCACACGCTCACAGTCACGCACACGCACTCGCACACGCACATATTGTGACGCAAGATGGACAGAGGGTGATCCACTCTCACGACGAGATCATGGCATGACGGGTCTTCCTCGGGTGAATGATCACTAACATTCATACGTATACGTAGACGCACATTATATGCGCGCACAGTCATACGCGCACTCATGTGCGCGCTTACATTCACGCATACACACACATTGTGACGCTAGATGATAGTGATAGATGGTCTTCCACGCCCAGATCACGCACGCAGGCACGCACGCACGCACACACACACACACACACAAACACACACACACACACACACACACGCACACAAATACACACACAAACACATGCGCCCCCCCTCCCCAACACACACAAAAACCCTTATCGTCACCTTTAACCCCTACGTGCCCTCCCTCACCCCTCAGATACATCTACAAGCA
>NW_004797590.1:43828-45124 GCF_000002075.1 Aplysia californica | reverse complement strand
ACACATACACGCTCACACACACACACGCACACTCTCTCTCTCTTTCTCTCTCTCTCACACGTACTCCACACACACACAGACACACACACACACACACACACACACACACACACACACACACACATATACACACACACACTACCCCCACATACACACACAACAAAAACACAAACCACCAACACCCCCCCCATTCACAGTCACACGAACACCTTGCAACCTCTAATCCCTCACCTTCCCTCCCTCACCCTTCAGATACCTCTACAAGCAGCTGCTGACGTACTCAGGCAGCCGGTCCCACCCGATCTTCACGCGCAGCGAGACGGGCAAGCTGAAGGTCCGCGACAAGATCCAGGTGCACCTGTACATCTCCCGGCCGCCCTGTGGCGACGCCGCCGCCTTCCCGACCATCAGCAACTTCCCCAACAAGATGAGGGCCATTCGAAAACAGGGGCAGCTCCGAACCATCATTGATGACGGTGAGTAGATACATAGATAGATAGGCCTATATAAATACACACAGGTACTTACATAGATACATAAATGTACCGGCAACTTCCCCAACAAGATGAGGGCCATTCGGAAACAGGGACAGCTACGGACTATTGTTGATTACGGTGATATGGGATGGATAGAGGGAGGGAGGGAGGGGATAGATAGATAGATACATACATACATACATAGATACATAGTTAGATAGACAGATATATAGATCAGCAACTTCCCCAACAAGATGAGGGCCATTCGGAAACAGGGGCAGCTCCGGACCATCATTGATGATGGTGAGTAGATAGATAGATAGATAGGCCTACATAAATACACACAGGTACTTACTTAGATACATAAATGTACTGGCAACTTCCCCAACAAGATGAGGGCCATTCGGAAACGGGCAGCTACGGACCATCATTGATGACGGTAAGATAGATCGATAGAGAGAGAGAGAGATGGATAGATACATAGGTAGATATGTAGATACATAAATGTACCAGCAACTTCCCCGACAAGATGAGGGCCATACGGAAACAGGGGCAGCTACGGACTATTATTGATGACGGTGAGTTGGAGGGATGAGTGGATGGATGGAGTGAGGGACAGATAGATAGATAGATAGATAGATCAGCAGCTTCCCCCAACGAGATGAGGGCCATACGGAAACAGGGCCAGCTGCCGACCATCATGACGACTGTGAGATAGATAGAAACCCTTCCTCCCTCCTTCTTTTCCCGCACGCACCCCCCTCCTTTTCCCTACTTCTACCCTTCCCCACTCCCACCCCTTTTCTCCTTCTCCCCCTCC
>NW_004797590.1:41943-43050 GCF_000002075.1 Aplysia californica | reverse complement strand
ACACACACACACACACACACACACACACATCATGACGTGCAGTGACAAGATCTGCCGGTGGAACGTCTTAGGTGTACAGGGGGCGCTGCTCTCTCACTTCCTAGACCCCATTTACATCAACTCACTCGTCATTGGTGAGTGGGGCGCTCGCTCTCTCGCTCTCTCTCTCTCTCTTTCTCTCTCTCTCGCTCTCTCTCTCTCTCACTCTCTCTCTCACACACACACACACACACACATACACACATCATGACGTGCAGTGACAAGATCTGCCGGTGGAACGTCTTAGGTGTACAGGGGGCGCTGCTCTCTCACTTCCTAGACCCCATTTACATCAACTCACTCGTCATTGGTGAGTGGGGCGCTCGCTCTCTCGCTCTCTCTCTCTCTCTTTCTCTCTCTCTCGCTCTCTCTCTCTCTCACTCTCTCTCTCACACACACACACACACACACATACACACATCATGACGTGCAGTGACAAGATCTGCCGGTGGAACGTCTTAGTTGTACAGGGGGCGCTGCTCTCTCACTTCCTAGACCCCATCTACATCAACTCGCTCGTCATTGGTGAGTGGGATACACACACACACACACACGCACACACCATTGCTGCAACGCAAGAAAGAGTGAAGTGGAAGTCCTTGATCGCCTACCCCAGTCAGCAAGGCACCGGATACTGATGATGAGTATAATATTAATATTGTCTTGCAAACTTAAAACTCTTAACTAAAACTTTAACCCTATTCGTACGTCGTGTTTTACTATCGGATACATACGACGTGGGGAACTCTGTGCCATCTGTTTCCAAAGAGAAAATGTACTTGTAATCTGATCCGTACGCTTTACTTAGCAGTCTGTGAAACTGAATTTTTTAGAAATACTGAAAGTTTCAAAGAGATCTTCGCACTAGAAGTATTCTAAAATGTGAAAAGAATAAAAACCCGGGGGGGGGGGGAACAAAATGACCCCAGGACGTATGGATATGGTTGAAAAGAAACCCCAAAAAAGCTAAAGAATTAACAAAATTCCTTTTTTCTTTCCTCCTTTTTGTCACAGGCAGCCACACGGGCGACCAGCGTGGCCACGTCCCACGCGCGGTGAGCGGGCGTC
>NW_004797590.1:37265-38909 GCF_000002075.1 Aplysia californica | reverse complement strand
CTTGCAGCCATGGGTTTCGGCCTTTGGTATTCACTGCAAGAGACCTGTGTGTGTGTGTGTGTGTGTGTGTGTGTTTGTGTACTCACCCACCTGTAAGTGCGTGTGTGTGTGTGTGTGTGTGTGTGTGTACTCACCTATCTATCTATACCCCCCCTCTCTCTCTACAGGCCAGCACCTTGCAACCATGGGTTTCGGCCAGTGGTAATCACTGCAAGAGATCTATGGGTTTGTGTGTGTGTGTGTGTGTGTGTATTCATCCATGTGTATAAGTTTGTATGTACTCACCTATTGATTTGTACCCCCCCCCCCACGTCTCTCTCTCTACAGGCCAGCACCTTGCAGCCATGGGTTTCGGCCAGTGGTACTCACTGCAAGAGACCTATGGGACGGACAATTTACCGTGTCCAGAGCTGTGCTAGCCCCGCGCATGCGCCTGCCGAGATGGGCTTTCGCAAAGCGGACAGAGACTCCTCCCACTGGATCGCGCTTCAGCCAATCAAAAACCAGATTTTTATCCACCCCTCTACCCATCGTCCAATCAGCGAGCAGCTTTGCTGTTGCTTCTTACCGTCCGGCCTCCTTTCAAGCAACGCACAGACTTTTCAGCGCCAAGAACACAGCACCTAGTCATAATAATACAGTGTTGTTATTTCCACGTACCTGTGTACTATTTGTTAATGGCAACACATCGTTGTTGTTGTTGTTGTTGTTATTATTACAATAATACATGTCGTGCAACACGCCACCCAGTCACAATGCTGTGTTGTTATTGCTACATAGCTGTGTATTATTTAATGACAACACTTTGTTATTATTATTATACATATTATTATTCTATAATATACAACGCATCAAACAAACACATTCCAGTGTTAAAATTACACTGCTATACTAATTATTATACACTATTTAGTGAAACAGTAAGAGTTTTACGGCACTTGCAACACAATTAGGTTATTTTAAGTGTCAAAGATGAGAGGTGTTGCTAGAGAGAGTAACATACGAAGAAAAGTAGGAGATACAAAATTAATACAAGAATGATGGATGTTGGACAGGAAAGAAGGAGCAAACCACAGTAGAGAAACGGCTAACCACCCACCACCCACGTATACTATTTTGATAACAGCACATAATTATTATTATAAATGTACAATACACCACACAAACATCGTACAGTATTATTATTACACAACGATATACTATTTAACATTCACAATGCAGGGTTTTAATGTGAGTGGTTCATGGGTGCTCTCTCTGGTGTGGTTTGCTTCTTCTTTGCTATCAAACGTCTATCGTCCCTATCTCCTCTCCGTCTTTTCTTTGTATATTTATTAATCTGTGGTAAGAATTCTTATCTTCAGCACCTTTTATATGACCTGGTTGTATTGCAAGTGCCGTAAAACTCTAGCTAAAACTATACCGAAAGAAAAATGTTATTGATAATTATGCAACTATGCACCTCCCAATCAATACAGTGTTGTTATTATAGTTATTTATTATTCCAGAACTATACAATATTATTACATCACTACATTGTTGTTTTGCTATTCTCAGTTATTACAATATGCCACCTAATCAAAATATAGTATGACTGTTACACAATGTCTGACCGTCCATTCCATGCACACACACACACACACACAC
>NW_004797590.1:33392-36750 GCF_000002075.1 Aplysia californica | reverse complement strand
CCTTTCCTCCCTCCCTCCCTTTGTGCAAAGGTCTGCTGTGTGCATCCCAACGATCTATGCAATAGCACTGTTGTGGCATAATATAAAAACAAGGATAAAATTATATGATGTGGGGCTTTTTGTTGTTCTTATTATTTTTTTATGAGGGTGTGTTTTTGGTTTTTGTTTTTGTTTTGTTTCTTTTCCGTATCTCAACCAAATGTACAGCAACAAGTGCCTGTGACTGGAGTCTGTGGTGTAGTAGTTAGGCACTTTGCTGTCGCACGCTAGAGAACCAAGTTCGTTTCCCAAATTATGGGTAGAATCATTTTTTTCGAGCGTTTCAGTCTTTCTGCTGGAATGTTGTGTCCCTCTCCTCAGCCCAGGTTGGCCCTGACAGGCAGGGTTATAAGCCCACCTTCTATATATGATCTAAATTGTGTCGATAGAGGGGTAAAAACACGCCCACATTGATGAATTGACATGACCTCCAAACATTCCAAATTCTGAGTTACGGCCTTGTTGTTATAGAGTCGTGGTTATGTTGAAACGTGAAATGAAATGATATTATTATGTCCCCTGCTGTACTCAATGGGACGCTCTCTTTGTGTTCTGAAGTGATGTAGCTTACTGTATATGTGGGAAAAACGTACAGCTTTGAGAGATACAGCCTGACATACATATTATATCAAAATCTGTGAGACGTGGAAATCTTTTCGTTATGCACGAATTTCGTTAGGTGTGTATCTTAAATACAAAGAATATACATGTAAGAATATACATGTAAAAAAAAAATTCGGACATATCTATCTGTTATGAAGCCATTTCTCTGTGAGAGATTTAGATATTAAACTGTCCCAAAGTGGTATTGCTCTATAAGACTTATTGAACGTCGTGACCTCATAATAATTGCTGCTTTTAAAAACTGAATTTTTACTCCATATTTTTATATACTTCAAACGTTCTGACTTGCAAGGCGTGGCAGCTGTGAACTAACGTGAAAACTACCAACTTCTGTCCCGTACGCTCGCATGATTTTTGCAGTTGCGAGCGTCGTAAATCTTTTACCAAGCTGACAATCTTAACAACGTTCTAACTCGGAATTTTGACTGTTTGGAGTCAGTGTGTCACTGGCCTCCCTCCAGTGCAGCCTATAACGTAATATTATGTAAATAATTATAAGAACTCTTATTCCTTTATTTTCAAAGATAAAAGTCATGCGTATTTAATTAATTTTGTTCTTCGTTATAGGGAGGCACGGTGTGTAAAAACTTTGAACTCAAAATAATATTTATCTCAAAAGTGAGTGAAACTGGAGATACAACCTTGTAGTTCAGAGTTCGTTGTCATGTAAGTGTTTGTTGCAAAGACCTTGTTCTGTCTGAGGTGTACTATCATGTGTGTCTCTGTTACAAAGACCTGAGATATAAAATTATTATGTGTGTATTATAATTATTACATATTATGAAGGGCACGAGGAAAAAACAAGGTATGTCACTTTTTGGCATTCTGGGAAAAACGAAAATGAAACGCTTGCCAGTCCACGTTTATTGTCCAGTCCTGATATTGGGTGACTCATCAAGTTTTAACCCTGAACTCTGAGATGGGATAGAAGAGATCATGACGTGTGAACACTTTCCTACCCATGTCGCAGCTCAAATTAATTATCCAAAAACTGACATCTCTTGCTTTTCCCTTGTTCGTGTCAATGTGTATATCTGTCACAAAGTGACATTGTTCTGTTAGTGATGTATTGTGTGTTTATCTGTCATAAAATGACACTGTTCTGTCGGATATAATATGTATTTTATATGTCATAGAATGACACTGTTCTGTCAGATAGAATACGTATTTGTCTGTTACAACGTGACATTGTTCTGTCAGATATAATATGTATTTATCTGCCATAGAATGACAGTTCTGTCCGATATAATAATATGTATTTATCTGTCATAAAATGGCACTGTTCTGTCAGATATAATATGTATGTATCTGTTACAACGTGACATTGTTTTGTCAGATATAATAATATATGTATTTATCTGTTACAACGTGACATTGTTCTGTCAGAGTTGCGTGTGATTGTCACAAAGACAAAAGGTGCAGATTTGCTATTCTTTAGTTTCAATTGTTCTTTTTTTAAAAACAAGTGCTCCTCTGAGTAAACTGATAAAAAAAAGACCCCCAAAAATATTCTGCAATATTCTTTTTGGTGCAATGCTTTGCAAGAGTTGGCTGGGCGTTTTAGATCTATGTCTATTTTTGCATTGATTTTACCTTCTACGTGTACTTTTAAAACGTACGCATTCATTGTTTTTGTTCACTCATGTTCCTCTCTCTTCCATTCCTTTAAATTCCAATTGTTGCGTTTTGAACATTTTCAGCAATAATGTTATTTGTATTCTTCCATTCACGTTTGGTCAGACACTGTTTGATTTGCAGTTTGTTGGTTTTGCAAAAAAATGTTGTTTTTCAGCGGTGGTTTTGAATGCTGGTGCTCGAACAAACGAACCACAGTGGGTGGTTGACGGGTGCTCTGGTGTGGTTTGCTCTTTTTTTTTCTTATTGTATGTTCCTTATTCCCCCCTTCTTCTTTTTATTTTGTTACTCTCTTGTATTATGTGAACAGAACACCTCTAATCTTCGGCACATATGGGACTTGTGGGACTTCAGTGATTTTATAGCTGCTGCAATTTCCTCTTGTGTTGCGAGTGCCGTAAAAATGTTACTGAAACTAAAACGGATTACATATAAAACTATAAAACTAACGCTTACTGGCCAAAACAGGTTATAGTGCTAGCGTGTTAATGTGGGGACAATCTTCTGTTTCTCATACATGTCTGGAGTTAAAACACCGTCGGCGTTATTCTCTAAACGTGTACGTCCAGGAAAAGGAGACTGATCAGGAGGGACTAGGTGGTTGGTGGATGTTCTGGTTATCTCTCTTCTATCTTAAAAAAACCCAACAAATTAATGTTTTTTGGTATGTTACTCTCTAGTAGTAATACATGTAGGCCTACCTCTAATGTTTGGTGCTCATATGACCTATTTGTATTGCAGTTACCGTAAAACTATGAAGAAAAAAAGAAGAAAAAACTATCAAGAGAGACAATAGCATAAAAGTATTCAAAGACCAACTGCTTTTTGCCTCGCATTCATTTTTTATTAGCGTCTGGATCACATGTTTAAAGTCAACAGATGAGGAGTTTGGAGGTAAAGGTAAACTTTAACCTTCCGTTCAGAACTTACTTGACCTATAGGCGCACATCTGGGGTCTTCACTCTCCAGTCTCCGCGGGGTCACTTTCGGTCGCTGTTACGTCATGTGCAATGACGCTTTAAACTTATTTTTATGAATGAATGGGGAGGTGGGTGAAGGG
>NW_004797590.1:31705-33210 GCF_000002075.1 Aplysia californica | reverse complement strand
CTCTCTCTCTCTCTCTCTCTCTCTCTCTCTCTCTCTTTCTCACAGACAGTTCTGTCGGATCGCAGCGTTGACGGCGAAACCAGAGAGCGGCTGTTTGTTTTTTCTTCGTCTCTGCCGCCAAAATCTGTCATTCTCCCGACTCAAACAGATACCTTTCCTCGCCTAATCTCCCTTCCCCCATTCCTCCTCAAAGTCTCTTACACAACTCACATTTTGAGAAAGGAGCGGCACATCTATACGATAATGGCCATTGAGTGCAGAATAATAGCAACGTAAAAAGCCAGAAACAACTGAAGGAAAGAAAAAAAGTTGGACCTAAGAGTGACACCTTTCAACCGTCCGTCCAGAAGGAGAGGCCAAAGCTTTTTTGGTCATTTTTTAATTAATTAATTACTTTATCATTATTATGTTGGTTGTTTGTTGTTGTTTTTTTTTGGGGGGGGAGGGTGTGACATCAACAGACGACACAATATCATGTTTTTGTCTGTTGCGTCTAGTGGTATCTACGTACTTGCGATAGGTCATGGTTTTGTCTGGTGAGTTGAAATATATGAGAACAACATAACGAACGTTTTTGGGGGGGTTTCATTTTTTGTCAGCTATTACTACTGATATCTACATGTAAAACGTATCATTTTTGGCTCAGTTTTGTCTAGTTATATCAACATATAACATATCATGGTTTTTGGGTTGTTGTTTTGGGGTTGGTTTTTTGTTGTTGTTGTTTAATAGTTATGTCTAGTTTATTGTAACGTATAGCATTTTGTTTTTAAAAAAATTGTTTCTAAGGATATCAATGTACGATATGTGTCGTGTTTTTGTCTGTTATTTCTAGTGATATCTACATACTTACGACATATTGTGGTAATGTGTGTTGGGTCGAAATATATTTAAGTACGACATACTTTTTAAAAATCAGGTTTTTATCACTTACGTCTAGTTATATCAACATGATTATTTATGGCATATCATGTTCTTGTTGTTGTTGGGTTTTTGTTTGTTTGTTGTTGTTTTTTTTTGTATGTTATGTTTAGTGATATTCACCTATATTTGTACAACATAAATATCATGTGATTGTCTGTTGCGTCAAATTATATTCAAGTACATTTGTTATCATATCTTTTTTTTTAAATCATGTTTTTGTCTGTTACGTCTAGTGATATCTCCGTGCAACATAATATTATTATTCTTATCATGTTTTTTGTTAGTTATGACTAAATCTAGTGATATCAACATGCGACATACCGTGTTTTTGGCAGCAAGTCCTGAGAGATGCCCCGTGCAATGCCTGACTAGTACATTCCATCCTAACTACCTGCTCATAATACTCCCTCCTCTAGTAACTATCACAGCATCGCTCATTCTTTCCTACCAAACATCTGTCGTTCTAAGTCTCACCTTCTTTTCTTTGTATGTATGTATGTATGTATGTATGTATGTATGTATGTATGTATGTATGTATGTATGTATGTATGTATGTGTGTGTGTGTGTGTGTGTGTGTGTA
>NW_004797590.1:27692-29647 GCF_000002075.1 Aplysia californica | reverse complement strand
GGGGGGGGGGAGGGTATTTTACCATAACATAGCAAAATAATTGTTTCTGAGTTTTCCCTTATCCTTACAGGGCATCATGTACAGTACATATGTCATTGTATAATAATTATTGTTCTTTTCCCAAGTGGCGGTGCTGTTTTATTTCCATTTTTTTTTTTCTTGCTTAAACGTGATGACCCTTTCCCCGTGACCTCACAGAGATGAAGTGGGTCGTAGGCATGTGCTTTGAGCGGCATTGGATCTAATTATTTGATCAACTTATGTTGCAAGTGCCGTGAAACTCTTTCAAAAAGTAAAACTCAAGACAACTAGAGACGCACCCTGTGTGCTGTTAAACCAGATAAGTTTGTCACGATGTGGTGGAGTCGGGCGCTTGTCAATATTTGGGCATATGGAGGTATTGGTGTAATATTAAAGGTTGTTCATTTGCTTTGCTTTCGATGGAAAAAAATATCCATTGTCTTGAATAGAAGTCGAGATATTTGCCATTGAAGGAGGTGGGGTCGCCTAGTTTCAGAAGAAAAATTAGCGAGAAAATGGCCGCCAAAGTTAGGCGACTGCCATAGCTTAAGAGAACTTGGAAACTGCAAATTTACTTTTTTTGTGCCTTTAATCAACGTTTTCCCCCCCATAAAATCCACACGTAAAAGTGTTTTTGAATTGACATAATACAAGACGGTGAGTCCAACAAAAAATTAAAATTAAAAAAAGATTTTCGGACTGGCCGAAAAATGTTCTGCAGATTTCTCAGATTGCATTAATTTGACGAGCGCCTGATTTCACCACGAGGTCTTACAGAAATATTTTAATAATAGATCCCAGTCGTGAAATTGTAACCACACTTGTCGCTGGTTCTTTCTCTGCACGGGCTACTGGTCCTTAGAATTATACATGTAGTCGAGCACACCGTTAACAAAATCGGCGGGATGCGAATTTTAAAAAAAATTGTAATCATGTGCGAATTTCGCTATGCAATTGTGTTAAACACAAAGAATATATTATGTACATGCGTAAGAAAACGTTTCGGGACCTGAAAAATCTGTTCGCCATGTACGACGATCAGAGCCCTCTGTTTCTCTATTCCTGTTAGACATTAATTATTACATGTATTACATAACTGCAACGCAATGACATTTTGTGACCTCCACGGCGACCCCGGATGTTTTGCACACAAGGTCAAACAGTTCGAAATAAAAGGCCCTAACTTTACCCTTACCAATTTCTCTTGGGTAGTTGGCGGGTGCTCTGGTGTGGTTTGCTCCTTCTTTCCTATCAAACATCTATCGTGCTGATCTTTTCTCATTTTTTTGTGTGTATGTTACTCTCTTGTAACACATCGATTCTTCGGCACTTGACTATCAATGATTTACTTATAGAGGCACCAGCCTTACATGTCCAGGTGCTGTTTTAGCCTCTTCGGCACTTATATGACCTTGTTGTGTTGGAAGTGCCGTAAAACTCTTACGAAAACTAAAAACTAAACTAAAACCAGTTTCTCCTCGTCCCTCTTGTGCTCGATCCGTGACGTCATGTTGTCCACTACCAACATACCTGTAGTATGTAGTTTACCAGTCATCATACGTCATACCATTACTAGTGATTTAGAACAAATCCTGTCCATACTCCTAGTCAAAATAATTATGAATGAAATTTTATACACTATTTCTATTCTATTATTATTGTTGTTAATTATACTTAGGCCTACATACTGGAAACGTGTATAATAATATTATATTTTTATATCGTTGTCAATCTATGCATTGTACACTGCATAAATTCTGTACGCTCCGTACTGTCATAATTATATCTGTGCATGCAATGTTGCAGCCAGTGATTTTTTTTATTTTCTTAATTTTTTATTATACAGTCGAAATTGTCTAAGTCCAAGATGGCCACCAGTCGTCGGTGAGAAAAGGGGCTGTTCAAATATATTCTTACACCCCCCCCCTTCTTCC
>NW_004797590.1:18649-25573 GCF_000002075.1 Aplysia californica | reverse complement strand
TCTCTCTCACACACACACACACACACACACACACACACACTAACACACACACGACAGAACAGCACTGAGATGAAGTCAGAATGAAAAGGAGACCGTAAAATGACAGATCTGTTTTGCTTATACTTATAATTTAATATTATGTATAGGCTACATATAATTTTGTATACCTCTCCAATTCCTATCTTCATGTATCATCAACACTCATTTTGCGCCATTACACCGAATGCATTCACGCTCTAAGTCACAGTCGTCGATCTGTGTTCGTCAATGTATGAATTTCAAAAATAATTTATTCATTTTATACTTTACACCAAGTTCAAAATTCCTAACTTGTCAAATTTCCAGGTAGAGGATGAGAAGGAGAGAATTTCGTGCGATGTTAATTTGGTTCGGCGTAAATCTGATCTTACAAAGATTAGTAGTAACCATGAATGGAAGAGTGTTAACTGAATAATTACACTTACATGTAGATCTAGATCTATATCATGACACCAATACCGCAACGGAAACAAGGTACATGTCGTACATTAAACTACTCTGTTATCAAGGGAAATAACCATAGACATATTTACATTTTTATTATTTGCAGTAGTAGCTTCCCTTATTTGAAATACTGCTTTTTTTTGGGTCATTCCTTCCGCGAGTCCTCTTCGCACTCAAACTATTATATCGAAGTTAATTCTGCGGTGTCTATTGTGAGAGCTTTGAAAGACTTTTAATTGTCCTACTTGACGTAGTGTTTCTCAGGGTCTACATGAGATGAGGCAGGTGGGCATGCAAAGCATGATGCACTGTAATAACATTTGATAACACCGATTCTCTCGCGGGTATAATCAAGGGATATAATTGAGAAAACCCGAAATGCAAGACACTCGATGAAAGTTACATACCATGAGAAATCAATCAGCTCTTAAATAAGTTATTATGGTGACTGATTAAAACACATTATCAATCATGGTTTGAGACAACTGCAGTTCCTGTGGGACTCTTGGATCGACATGTACATACACAAAAAAGCTTTATGAACATTATGCTCACACTGAAGTAGTTATGTGAAAATTGAGGGGGGGCAGATCTCTTGAAAGTTGTGCATCAGGGTGTCAGAGTGACAGTACAGTCGATGTGCCCGGTAGACAATCAGGTAGAATGTGGTTGAGACTAACTATAAGATTCATAATTGCAGTAGCCTGTAAAGTGGACCGGCATTAAATTAACATTTTAATAGGGTAAATAAGAAAACATGCCCCGTCTATTGTCAGGAAGGTGGATAGAAAGTGATAATTTAAACATCAACAAAGGCGCTGTCCAATGCGTACTGTGTGATCCAGCTAGAATTATCACTCAGGCAGGATACATCTTGTTTTCAGATCCTAATCTTGGCTTGAACTCATCTAATGTAAGAGTAAAATACAATGATTTTCACAAACTCGAATGTTGTGTTGAATACTGTTGCATCTAGAACTGGGATCTTAGGAAGACGGAATGCTCCATGCTTCCTCGCCCCTCTTCACGAGAGTCCATTTCAGTGTGGGCAGGCTCATCGTCTCCATCATCAGCTAGTTGTCGAAGAAGTTCGCTTTTATCTATTAAAATTAGGCCTACATTTATTTCAGGAATGAAGCCTGAAAATGCGTAATTCCCTGGCCATTGCTACCTACCTACCAGAGTTCACTTCCGGGTTGTGTTTCTGTCGTCTGTGTACACTGTTGGCTAGGCTAGCGGCAGAGACAGACAGCAGAAAGGCAAGCGGCTTGGCCTGGTGGTGACTAAGTGAGGGGGCTTTTAGAGGCAGACAGAGCTGTTTCTTTATCTCACATTCACGCGCACCATTTACAAATCTGGTGTGTCTAGCACTTGTTGAATGGAATACTACCTTGGAAACTTGGATATTGCGTAAGAAAGCGGTTTCACTCGAGGTGGAAATAGGAGAGCGGTTTGATCTCGCTACTGTTGCGATTTTATGATCAATTAATTTGTGTCGGAAGCCAGCTGTTTGGAATCTGTACTGTACTGTAGCGATTCTGCCAAGAATTCGGAATCTAGAAAGGTAGGTGTTGGCCTGTACACCGGTAGATCTAATCTAGATTTTCTAGATCTATATTTTTTGCTTGTACTTGTAGTGTCTGTGTTGTCACACTGTGCTATCGCTTTTCCATAGAAGCGAAAGGGCTGTTTTTGTTGTAATTTCACTTACCGGAGAATTTGGGGGTGGGTGGTTGGCGGGTGCTCTGGTGTGGTTTGCTTCTTCTATACTTTCCTCTGTCTCTGTCAATATCTAGATCTATCGTCCTTATCTCTCCTCCTTTTTTGTGTGTTTGTTACTCTCTTGGTTACTCTCTTGTAACTCCTCTAATCTTTGGGTTTGGCACTTCAATCACTTAGGCTAATCACTTAGCCTCTTGTCTTAGGCCTAAAATCTAGAATCCTTTTTGTGTTGCAAGTGCCCTTACACTGAACTTACTTAAAAGCAATTTAAATGTAAGGAATTTTCCTCTAACCAGCAAACTTTGCTGCAGTAAATTGACGAAAAGATTTTTGATGATTCAATTTTATAAATTATTGTAACCTAACTGTGTGAACACTGAGATTGATCATAGATCGGTGATTTTGTAGTTCCGTTCGTTAAAGTCCATGGGAAGATTGAAGAATACCGGACCACTCGTAGCACATTATTGCGTGAGAATGTGGGGCGGGTGGAGGAGGGGGTTCAGGGGGGTCTCCCCCCTGACAAAATTTTACTAGATCTACTGGTCTGAGATTCTCCATTGGGAGATATTAAAAACTGGGGAAAATCATGAATTCCTTTATATATCTAACCTAAGGTTGAGACTTAGGCAAAGTCAGTCCGCTGGTCCGGTATTCTTCGATCTTACCAAGTCCATGATCCATTTGTTTACATCCAGAGAAGAAATCCGTACGTCTTGATGACCAAGGCAACGCAAAGAACAGGGATGCAGCCTAAGATCTGGAAAACATTCAAATTATGGTAAAATTCAGGGGGGCATGCCCGAACCCCCCTCTACTCTTCAATCATGGGGCCCAAACTGGCAATAATAATTGGGGGGTGGGAAGTGGGAACTGCCGAAAAAGCACCATTCTTTGTTTGAATTTTATTTTCGGACTTGTAGTGAAGTGTTTCCTTCCAGTCTCACGCTTAAAGTTCACTCCTCAACAATTACCTGGCAATTCAGGGTCTCTCGCGTTCAGCTTTGGACTTTAACGAACGAAACTACAAAATCACCCATAGATCCACATGTGTCACAATGCGGTGAAATCAGGCACTCGTCAATTTTTGGGCATAGGATATAAATATATATAATATCTTGAACTATGTGGAGTTATCGCATTAAAGCTTGTTTATTTGCCTTGCTTTCATTGAAAGAATTAGATCTACCCATTATCTTGAGTGGCCTGGCCTACATGTCAAGATATCAATTGATGAATGAGGTGGGGGTCACGTGGTTTCAGGAGGGTAAAATTAGGGAGAAGATGGCCTCCAAAGTTTAGACTTTATGAGCCTAATTTACAAAGCCTTAGAGTTCGTGGAAACTGACAATTTACATTATATTTGGTGCCTTTAATCGGCGTTTTTCAATATAATTCACACTGAAATGAGTTCTTAAATGGACATTGAACTGAAGTTGAAGTGAAGGTGTGGAGGCGAAAAAAAATAATTTCGAAAAAAATTGTCAAACCAGCGGAAAAGTGTCTGTATGTATATATATATATATATATAGCTACTTTCAAACTTTAATTTTTTTTTTGACGAGCGCCTGATTTCACCACGCTGCCTCTCATAGACTTAAGTTCAATGTCCATGCATCCCTTCTCTCTCATGTATAATGATAAAAACTCTCATCACAACACTTGCTTGAAAGCTTGTCAATAGGAATCAGGAACGGAGTTCACACTGTCGTGAAGATCTGTCACCTCCCTTCAAAGTCTCTCTTGGAGGAGGAAACTTCAGCCCTTCAAGTGTCCTACATTTCAATATATAATTCCTCTCAGCAATCGAGCATCGGCTCTCTGTCGCTTACTATGTTCTCTTTTTCCGACGCAACAACATACATCAAGCGATTAGTTCTTTTTCTACAGCCTCTCTATATAAATGTGTGTTTGTGTGTGTGAAAATTCAACTGCATTCAGCTCTAACATGGCTTGCTATTTTCCTTGGTGGTTGCTGTGGTGGACACCAGTGTACATGTATATCTAGATCTACTTCACTGAATTCTTTATCTATGACTGAACTGACATTTTAATATAAATGGTTAAAAGATTAGGCCTCCTATCATACACTTGAGTAGTGCTCATTTGCTGAGATAAAAATGATTATATATGTTGAGTGTTTCCTCCTCCTCGTTCCTCAGCCCAAGTAACAATTGAGGCACTTGGTTTAACACTTTTCCGTCACATCTCGCCGATCAATGATAAAATAATTACCGCCTAGAGTCTTATCTATTATATATTTTCCCCAATATGCCTTTTACTATAGACTTGTGATGGCAAAGAAGACATTTAATGTCAATGGCTGAATAAAATTATATTGATTTTTACATGCTCAGAACTGTCCACAATATTCTCAGGGGGGGTAATGTAATGGTGATCAGTCAACTGGCTTTACAACCACACCACTGTGAATTGAATGCTGGTTTACCATAGAGGACTACTATTGTACCGAATTCAGACACTGAACTACTATTCATGAATCTCTATTTTTGAATATATATTATGCACTGTCTGATCGTTTGCTTTACTCTTCCTCTTTCACTGAAAGTCAATTGTGACTTCGTCACTCTCTCATGTCATGTAAAATAATTATTTTTGTATGTGGTAACATTGATCATATGTGGAGGTGAGATTTATGTCGGTAAAGGTGTACACATACGAGAGGATGAGAAGACTATGAATGTGTTGAGGGGGTTGTTTTATTTTGTTTTAGTAGAGGTTTTACGTCACTCGCAACTTCATTATAAGGTCATGAGCGCCAAGGGGTGAATGTCAACAGAGAAGTCCTTACTGGGCAGACTTACTCTTCTCACCTCTCTAGCTTCAACAGCGCAGAGTCTGCTTCGACTTTCAAGGCGCCCTGGAAATAGCGGGTCACAAGAGTGTGACAAACATACTAAAGAAGTTGAGGAAAATGACGATAGTAAGGATTAGGAAAGAAAAAGCAGCTCAGTTCCCTGTTGTAGTTCAGGCACAGTTATGAGCATGACATTGGATCAATCAGCCCATTTACTATTCTACTGTGCATTAGAACGAATAGCCTGAAGATACTTCAGTCAGTGGCTCTGCCCCGGGGGGTAGAGGGGGTTGGTAAGGGGTGGTAAATGACAATTGCAACACAACTTTAAAAATAAACTTACTACTAGATATGTCAAAATAATTTAACAATTAATGCCCCACACTGTGAGTGTGTTTTTTCTTTTTGCCTCGCTCTTTGATTGTTTCGTGGGACCGATTGATTTGTTTTGAATGTGCCTCTGTCCTGAAATCATGACATGTTCCGAGGAAAGCATGAATTCCTAGTTTTTCTGTGTCTGTTGTGTGGCAATTTGGCACTTTGTATCACATGCAGGACACCCGAGTTCGACCCGAATATGGGGAGAAAATTTTTATTGATTATGATCAGTCTCGGTCTTTCTGCTAGGATTTTGTATCCCTTTCAGCCTGGTTAGCCTTGATAGTAGTGATAGGCTGGTTTGGAAGCCCACCTCCTAAAAATATGGTCTTATTTATGTTGAATGTGGGTGGGGGGAGGGGGGGGGTTAAAAGCTATCTTATATTTTTAAAAACAGTGATAGGTATCATGTACAGCCTCCAGAAAAAGTGGTCATCTTAGACAAGTGGCCCCCATGGACAGTGTCATTTTAATATTTGGACCACCCCCCCCCCCCTCCCCCTTCCCCGCAGCCTGAAAGAACAACCACACAATTTGGGGAGTGGGAAGTGGTCATTTGTACAGGTGATTGTCTTGGACATGTTGTGACCCTTGCCTTATAGAGCATGTTTGACTTAATTTAAGTTGTATCAGGTTCTATCTGTGGGAATTGAAACTCCTCTTTGACTGGTGTGGTAGAGGTCTGTTTGTGGATTATTTTTATCTTTTTTCTGTGGGTGGTTGGCAGGTGTGCTCTGGTGTGGTTTGCGTCTTCTTTCCTATCCTCCTTATCCCCCCTCCTTCTTTTTTTATGTTTGCTACTCTCTTGTAACACCTCTAATCTTCTGGCGCCCATATGACCTTATATACAGAGCGAGCGCCTTAAAACCTGTACTAAAACAAGCTATCTTTTTTCTTCTTACCTTTATTGGATATTACTAGATTCTATAGTTCCTGTTGGGGCTCTCGTGGCCGAGGGGTAAGGCAAGGTGTTCGCCTCTCATTCAAAGGTCCCTGGTAGCGACGGAAAATTTTCTTCCCTCAAATGTTCTCCTTTCAGATCCTTTCCTGCTCTCTATCAAATATTATGTCGTCTTCTTTCTGCCCCCACCCCCTCACCTCCTTTGCCCCCTCCTCTAGGCTCCTGGCTCCTTCTCTGTAGCCTTTCTACTGCTTCTCCTCGGCTCATTCTTACTGCTGCTGTCTTTTAGCCACACCCCTGATCTTATTGTAGGAAAGATCTACATCTAGCTTCTCTGACAAAGGCGAAAAATCTCGGGGGTCCCGGGTGCAAGTTGCGCGCTGGAGATCCCTTGGTGGTCCAAAATCGATAAGAGAAGGCGTCGGCCGCCACCCAGGCAAAATTCAAAATTTCCTACCACAACTAAAAATGTTTCGTGTGTCCCGTGCGCTCATATGACCTATGCAGTTGCGAGCACCGTAAAACACTTACCCCCAAAAAATGTTCATGTTAATGAGTGCAGATATGTGGTTAGACTGTGTATGTGAGAGGGAGGGGGGGTGGGTGGCTGAGAGAGAATGTG
>NW_004797590.1:15569-17121 GCF_000002075.1 Aplysia californica | reverse complement strand
GGGGGGGGTGTTGTAGTGTGGGCAAAGATAGTACACCCTACGTACTACCTTTGGTGTGGGTGACCTAACGGGACAAGGAGAGGCAGAAAAACTCGCTAAGGACGTAAACGAAATGAGATGAGATTAAACTGATGAAGCGAGGACGATTGGAGGGTGCCACTAGTAGGTTTTTATTTCTTGTCTTTCCCTCTGTCGTTTCTAGTTCTGACTGTCTGTCTTGCTTTTTTCCTGTCCTAAAAGTCGGACTTGTTCAAGACGGCCACGTATTGTTGAGGAGGAGAAAAGTGGTTGTCTTAGACAGGTGGACGTCCTGAATAGTGTCTTTCTTTTTTTTTGGGGGGGGGGGGCATCAAGAGGGAAGTGGTCGTTTGTACAGGAGGTGATTGCCTTTGACGAGTGGCCGTAAAAGCAGGTTTGATTGTTGTTGAACGTCGTACACTAACAGCCACCTGTAAAGGACGATCGCCTGTACAAACGGCCAGTTCCCCTTTCTTCCCATACATTTTTATAATTAAAAAAAAAGCCTTAAAAAACTTATAATGGCACTGAGTAAGATGGCCTCTTTTCTCCTGGACAATGGGTAGCCGTCTTCTTCTGAGACAATTTCAACTGTATGATATTTTGGTAGTTATATAGTGTTGGTGGTGTGCTTCTAAATTTACTAAAACGCAAACGAGATTAGACAGGGTCTGCTGGATGATAAGTGTTTTTGCGTGTCTCCTCCCGACTGGCGAGGGGGGGGGGGGGGGGGGGGGGCTTTGAACTTTGATGACCCTGCGCCCAGCGGTTGTCCCTTCCTTCCTGCTTGTTGTACACGGGTTGTCAGTGTGAAAGTATGAAGGTGGAAACGTTGTTGTGTCTTTTTCTGTGTCTTTTTTTCTTTTCTGAAAGTAGTTGGCGGGCGCATTGGTGTTGCTTAGTGGTCCCTTTCCGTATTGATTAGACATCAATCGTCCCTATCTCTCTTACTCCTTTTCTTTGTTCACTTCTTTACTCGGTAGCGATACTAATACCTCACATCTTCGGTACTTTTATGACCTTTATTTGTGTTGCAACTGTCGTTAAACTCTTTCTAAATCTAAAACTAAATTAAAAGGCGATACTGTTGAGTCTTTGACTTTTTCTTTTATCTGTATGTGCCTCTGTTTCCTTCGTCTGTCTGTGCGGGTGAGTCGGCAGTGCCACTGCTTGGTAGATCCTACATGTTCTTTCTTTCACTCGTCTGTCTGTCTGTCTGTCTGTCTGTCTGTCTGTCTGTCTGTCTGTCTGTCTGTCTGACTTGCCTTCACGATTTGACCGTTATCGTGTCCTGATATGTTCTGCTCTTTACTCTTTACTCAACAAAGCCAGTCCGTGGATTGATCTGGTGTAACGATGGCCCAAGATTAAGTCCCGGCCCGTGTTTTGTACACTGTGCGTGCTTTTTGCCGCATCTCCTCTTCGTGTACGTAGTTGTGGTATCCAGTAACAATGTTGATCATGTGTCTCAGAAAGACGCTGTCTCCGTTTGTCTCCCCCCCTATCTCTCTCTCTCTCTCTCTCTCTCTCTCTC
>NW_004797590.1:11855-13228 GCF_000002075.1 Aplysia californica | reverse complement strand
GGGAGGCGTTTGCTCCGGTTTTGTTTGCTCCTTTCGCCTCCCAAACATCTATCGTCGTTATAATCTCAATCTGTAGTCTTTCTTTTCTTCGTGTATGTTTCTCCACAGTAACCCCTAATCTTCGGCAATTATGAATCTCAATTGTCTTACAAGTGCCGTATAAATATCTTACTTCACAAACTTGTTTGAAAAATTGATAAAATGAAAATCTTTCGTCCTCATCTTCCCAGTTTCTTTTTTGTGTTTGTAACTCCCTTGTAACACCTCTAATCTTTGGCATAATTAATATGTTGAATGGTGTGTGTTACAAAACTTTTAAAAAATTAACACCTAAAGGTGGTTGGCGGGTGCTCTTGTGTGGTTTGCTCCCTCTTTCTTATTAAACATTCTGTTGTCATGAATTTTCCTTTTTGTGTTTGTTACTCTCTTACAACACCTTTAATCTTCGGCACTTTACCCCCCGCCTCGGGGGGTGGGGGTGGGGGGGGGATGCTAATGACTGAAGTGTCTTTAGGCCTTTCCTCAAGGGAGGACATTAACATGTTCTTATGCACCGTAGAATTGTAAATTGTCTGATTCGTCAATGTCATGCTCCTAACTCACCACAACTGTGCCTGAACTGCAACAGGGAACGGCTGCTTTTTCTGTCCTAATCCTTATCTATCGTCATTTTCCCTCTACTTTTTATATGTTTGTCACACTTTTGTGACCCGTTATTTCCGGTGATAGTCGAAGCAGACTTTGTGCTGCTGAAGCTAGAGAGGTGAGCTGAGTATGTCTGATTCCCTGTAATTACAAGCACTTCTCTGTTGACATCCAGCCCTTGGCGCTCATATGACATTATGCTGTTGCGAGCGCGGTAAAATCTCTACTAAAACTTTTTTTAAAAATTCGACTCTTTTGGCCTTATTGCAATACATGTCTAAAACAACGACTAGCTTCCTTATAAACCCCCATCCTTTTGGGTGGCCTGATGGGTGCTCCGTTTTCTCAGTTGCTGAACTACGGAACAGATAGCGCTGGTTCGAATCCTGGTCTGGTTATTCTTGAACTCGAGTCGTTTGGTGGGATTTTCACATCTTTCAATCCATTTTTTGGCTCGGTTCTATAGGAGATCTACGTTACCCTTAAATTGGGAGGTCCGTCCTCTTACTTACGTACATACTCAGTAGTGGTGCGTATGGGGGCGTTGAATATATACACACTCATGGTGGCTGGGATGCTGCAGGAGAGGGTGTGCCGTTTTAATTTGTCACTCTACAATCGACACCGTTTTTTAACATTTAGGAGGCGGGCTGCTTCGACTCTTGTGGGTAGTTGGCGGGTCAGGGGCGATGGGTGGATGCGTCCTTGGTGAGGTATGTCGCAGGGGG
>NW_004797590.1:10031-11258 GCF_000002075.1 Aplysia californica | reverse complement strand
AGAGAGAGAAGAGGAGGAGAGAGAAAACCTTACTGCTGAGAAAGTGGGGTGGAGAGACGCCCCGAATCAGCACCTCAAAATTGTGGTGGTAGGGTGTGTGTGCGCGTGTGTGTGTGCGTGTGTGTGTGTGTGTGTGTGCGTGCGTGTGTGTGTGTTGAGCGTCAGTATGCCGCAGTCGTCCCGCTCACCCCGGTGGAGACCCCTGTTGTGGGGGACAATCAGCAATAGTCTGGGAGTTTGGTTGATCCGGGTTTTTTTATGTTTATTTGGGGGAGGGGCGAGGGGGTGGATGTCTTTCTGTATGCATCAAGGGAGGATATTTACATTTTTTATGCACAGTAGAACAACAGACACCATTTCTGCAACGCCAGACAGACACCAGATGATGATGAGAATTGTAAATGGGCTGAATTATCAATGTCATGCTCATACTCTGCCGGCACAACATAGGGGGAACTGCTGCTTTTTCTTGATCTTTTCTCTTCCTTACTGTCGTCATTTTCCCTCTACTTCTTTTGTATGTTTGTTAATTTCTTGTGAACTGTGTTATGTCCGGGGTGCCTTGATAGTCGAAGCAGACTTTGTGCTGTTGAGGCGAGAGAGAGGAGCAGAGTAAGCTTGATTCCCCGTTTGGACTTCTCTGTTGACATCCACCCCTTGGCGTTCATATGACCGGATGCAGTTGCAAGCATTGTAAAACCTTACTTTTTCTTCTTCTTTTTTATGTTTGTTAGTCTCTTGTAACACCTCTAATCTTCTGGCGCTCGTATGACCTTATGCAGTTTCGAGTGCCGTAAAACCTCTACTAAAACTTTAAAAAACCCTTCTATCTTCCTTTTCTTTTCATGGTACAATCTTCGGCACTAATAATTGGACCTATCTGTGTTGCAAGTGCCTCAAAACTTTTGGGGAAAAAAAACCTTTTTCCTTCCTCCTCCTCCTCCTCCTCCTTCTTGTTCTTCTTCTTAGATTCTTTTTCTTCTTCACCCTCCCCTCCACTCATATCCTTCCCCTCCCCCTTTTTACTTTTTCCCGTTTTCTTCCATGTGTCCTCTCTCCCCCCTTCAGTCAGCCCTACTTCCTCCTCCACTGTCCTAGAACGTGTTGCGACCACTTAGGCTCGCCAATCTTTTTTACAGACACACACCGACTCTTTCTCGTCCTTCCTCTTCTACGCACGCTCTCTCATTCCTCTCGCTCTCCTCTTTTCCTCTTTTGCCCCCCCCC
>NW_004797590.1:4265-5713 GCF_000002075.1 Aplysia californica | reverse complement strand
ATAAAAATAGAGGGGAGGGGTTGGCATGTTGTTGTTTATTGTAACAGTAAGGTCGTGGGTTCGGTTTACTCCAGGAGCCTAGCGGTTTGTCCTTGGGAAAGGCACTTTACATTTTTAACTTTACTCGAGTTTTTCTCACTTCACTCGGATGGGAATGGGTACCCGACTATAGACTGCCGGGAAAGATCGTATCTGATTGAAAGTGTTTGAGCGCTTCTTATTCAACTGCTGCTTGCATTGTATGACTCCTGGGAAGTGGAGAATATTTCTGAGTGTTTATATAGTCATCTGAGGGTAATAATGTGGATTGTAAAGCTCATAGAGCTTACTGTTGAGTGGGTATATATATATGCACTACACAAATGCTATTTATTATGAATTATTTACTTTATGTAATGCTATGGAAATGTACCGGGCTCGGTTGGGTCTGCGGGTATATTGGGCTGTGTGGCTTGGGTTGAGGCCTAGGTTGAGGCCCATCCCTTGTTTAGACAAACAGGATATTATGTTATCTCTTTATGATTCACCCCGTGTCCACTCGCGACTTTTATACATTTTCACCGAGCCGAGTGGGTGGTTGCACGGAGGGCACCACTGGTAGGTCCTACTTCATTTTTATTTCCCTCCTGTTGTTTTAATATATTTTGGTGCGTGGTTGGCGGGTGCTCTGGTGTGGTTTGCTTCTTCTTTGCTTCTATCGTCCTTTTCTCCCCTTCTTCTTTTTTATGTTTGTTACTCTCTTGTAACACCTCTAATCTTCGGGCGCTCATATGACCTTATGCAGTTGCGAGCGCCGTAAAACCTCTACACAAACTTAAAAAATCTATTTTGGTTGGTTAGAGGGCGCCACTGGTAGGTCTTACTTTGTTTAGTTTTTTTCCGCCTGTTGTTTTTCTTTCTTTTTCACTCTTCTTTTTCTCTTGTTCTCAACCCCCGCCCTTCGCTTCCGCTTTACTCTCTCCTCCACACGCCTGTTGTTCCTGTCTTCCCCAGCACAGAATTGAGAATGACCGTTTTTGTGTCAATGTGCTTTAATTCTACTCCTTGCGTGGGTGACTAGCGGGTGCTCTGATGTTGTTTGCTCTTTCTGTCCAAACATTTAATTTATCGTCCTATTCTCTCCACCTCCTTTTCTTTGTATGTTAGTCCATAGTAACACTTCCTGTCTACGGCACTTATAATGACCTATCTGTGTTGCAAGTGCCGTAAAACTGTTACTAGAACTCAAGCACATCATACACACACGTTCATACACACGCACCCACAACCCTGTGGGTAGTTGGAGGCGCCTCTGGGAGGTTCTACTACTTCTTTTCTTTCCCTCTGTTTCTGTCTGTCTGTCTGTCTTGTCTTCTCCACCCCCTCCCCCTCCGTGCATTAAATAAGCGTTATCGTGTCAATGTGCTTCTCTTTACCCAAGCAGAGCAAACAAACAACACCATCACCCC
>NW_004797590.1:0-1816 GCF_000002075.1 Aplysia californica | reverse complement strand
CTCTCTCTCTCTCTCTCTCTCTCAGCACCTCTTATCTTCGGCTCCAATATTTATGGCATATTTGTGTTGCAAGTGCCGTAAAAGTCTAGCTAAAAAGCAAAGTAAACTCGCAAGTAGTCGACTGCTGGTTTCCTCAGCTTGCAGTGCAACTGATTGTTTACGTATGTGGTCGTTTTTCCTACCGTGTTGTAGGGCCTCTTGCGTTCAAGCAGCTGCATTCTGATTCCCAAGGTAGCCTACCTACTCTATTTTTTTATACTGACTAGAGTATTTTCAGTTTTGAAAGGACCTGATTTTGAATAATGCCCGAATGGTGGCCGAAGCCTAAACTTATCGATATTAGGAATCACCAACGGATCGTTAATATCAGTGCAACTTGCACACGGTACCTCCGAGATTTTTTTTTGGACCTTATCCGAGAAGGGGTGTGGCTGAAAGGAGCCAAAAAAATAGCTGTAGAAAGACGCAGTAGGAATGGAAAGAGAAGCACATAGAAGGCCGGCGGGGGGGGGGGGGTGATAATGCTAGCAGACGGCAGGTCAGGAAAGGTAGACAAAGGAGAACATTTTGGATTTGAAATCTTATTCTTCGCTGGCAGACTTCGATCCTGCAACCTTTTGACTGAAAGTAAGGCGAATACTGTACTGAACCTGTCAAGACCTCGAAAACCGCGGGTAAATTCGCTACCTCAGACTTACAAAGTTCTTTCTGACACTTTTGGCTGTTTCGAGCTATTATAATAAGACCATGAGGTCAGGAACCAAATGTTCTGTCTCCTCTATCAAAATCGTAAGATTATTATTCCGAGTCGTTATCAAGATATTCAAAGAATTGTAATCGAACAAGCTTGACATGATGTGAAACTCAAAATCTTTGACGTGAAATTTCTGAAAAGTAGGTATCTATACTGAGCAGATAGGACTTTGTGGGTGGTTGGCGGGTGCTCTGGTGTGGTTTGCTTCTTCTTTCCTATCGAACATCTATCGTCCTTATCTCCCCTTTTTCTTTTTCTTTTTGTTACTCTCTTGTAACACTTCTAATCTTCTGGCGCTCATATGACCGTATGCAGACCATGAGGTCAGAAACCAAATGTTCAGTCTCCTCTATCAACATCGTAAGATTATTTGGCGTCGTTTTCAATCTTTGACGTGAAATTTCTCAAAACTAGGTATCTATACTGAGCAGATAGGACTTTGTATTTCTGAGGTAGCCAAATGTCATTTGAGTTGAGGCTGTAGCCCAGGGAGAACAACAAACAGCTTTATTACTGGGGTACAGGGAAACCAGGTGCTTTTGACATCTGCTGCTGTCGACCGTGAGTGATCGCCCTTGTTTTAGCTCATATGGGTGGGAGGTTTGCTGGTGCTCTGGTGTGATTTGATCCCTCTTTCCTTTCCTATCAAACATATATCGTCTTTATCTCCCCTTCTTCTTTTTTATGTTTGTTACTCTCTTGTAACACCTCTAATCTTCTGGCGCTCATATGACCGTATGCAATTTCGAGCGCCGTAAAACTCTCACTAAAACTAAACTAAAGTTCTGTCTGACACTTTTGACTGTTTAGAGTTGTTAAGACCATGAGGTCAGAAACCAAATGTTCAGTCTCCTCTATCGAAATCGTAAGATTATTTCGAGTCGTTTTCAATCTTTGACGTGAAATTTGTTTGGTTATAGAGAAAACTCTCCTTGTCTTTTAAAGAAAGTGAACAAGGGGCAAAAACTTTACCTACGATTTTCTCAAAACAGCATTTTTCGGGATAGCCCCCTTGTGCTTAAAAATAAAAGTGACCAAATGAACTGAATTGTGTCGATGGGG
>NW_004797589.1:893361-894722 GCF_000002075.1 Aplysia californica | reverse complement strand
AAAAAAAATAAAACTGTGTTATGTTAGAGTGTGTCTCCACCCAAAACCGAATGCTGACACTGGCATGCCCCTTGTGTGTGGTTCCAAAATTCACATGCTAGTATCCTGCACTTCTTCTTGAATTACACACGTTTAGTGTTAAAGCGGCCAATCTTCGGATAGGTGGACACACGCCCTTATTTGATATTTTATGTGGTTATTTGTCCGAGCTGTTCTAATTTTGATTTCATTTTCATTCTGTTGTGGAACCTTTGTTTTTCACGTTTTTAAACTGTGTCGTGTGGCAACAAATGATATTCTAGATACCCAAAACAGAGCACAAAAAATTCTGATGCTTTGGACTAAGTTACCTCTATCAACGTATTATTGCTATATATACGTCGTCACGGGGAGTTGAAAGCTTGAAAATTAATGGCAACTTTTATGGCAACTTTTGCCATTTTTGTGGCAACTTTTGGCAACTTTTGGCAACTTTTGGCAACTTTTGGACAAAAAATGGCAACAAACGCAGATGCTAGGAGAGTATGGTTTAGATTAGTAAAGAGCTGGGAGCTTTTGTATTGAACATTTCCTCAACACCAACTCATTTCGTAAGTTTCGCACAAGGTACTGAAATAACGTTAAAGAGCCCTTAAGGCCTTTTGGTGCCAAGGGTGGAAACGGTGCATCAGTTAGGACGTCTTAGTTCTGATAACAACTAAATCGTAGCTTCCAAAAACAATTAAGTCTTAGCTAAAATTTAACAACAACAAAACATACAAGCAAACAAAAAACAACTCAGCTTTCGCTTTAAATAACAACTAATAAAATAATAACGGATTGCATTTGTTTGGCGCGTATCCACTTATGCAATGCTCTAGGCGCTTAACATGATACATATTATGGATTTACAAATCAACTAAGTCTTATCATTAAATAACAAATAACCTAGTCCTATTCTTAGCTTCCACTCCAGACCTGGCTTACATTACAGAAGTCGAGGACTTACCTGATAGCTTGATCTGAATCTGGATCTACACCACAACACAGCACAGCACAGCACAGTACAGCTAATCCACACGAGCAGTCAGCCGTGGAGCAGTACGACAGTCGTAGCAACAGCAGCAACAGCAGCAACAGCAGCAACAGCAGCAACAGCAGCAACAGAAGAAGGGAGAAGAAATCCCTCAACAACTGTAGCAACACTGATAGGCGAGAGAAATGGTCGCTTTTAAGCACAAAGGGGCTATCCGGGAGAATAATTCTGTGATTGGTAGCTCTACACCACCGAAATAATTATGTCCTTCACACCACCCTGCACCTCAGTCAGACAGATCGTCACACACACACGCGTATACACACACACACACACACACACGGAC
>NW_004797589.1:886875-888337 GCF_000002075.1 Aplysia californica | reverse complement strand
TCCAAGATTTGAGATATTATTGTCCAAAATGAACACTGGGGTCAGATTTATTGATTTTCATTTGATGATACTTTGTTCAAGTCTAAACTACCGTGCCTTTTAGTATTCTATACTTACAATTATTATGTAAACTCCAACGACAAAGTTGAGGGACCAATTTCCAAACTGTTAAAATCCGAGAAGTATCTCATTTTGTCAGCATACCTCACAATTAACAACAAGAACAAAAATACGATTTTTTACAAGTTCATCAACACAAGGAATAATAACTCTCGACAACCGACGACTCACCACAACTTTGAGAAAATAAATAAAGGACGACTCCAGAATATGAATTTGTACACAACTCCTTTCACAGAGAATCACGTAAACCAAGCTTTTGCAAAACAAAAAGAGGTCCAAAGATGTTGAGATGTTGATGTATGGCGAATTAGATTCTGGATTCTCCAAGCGAAACTCAAGTCCTTTTGACCGAAACACAGAGGTGTGAGTGAGTGAAATACGAATCTATCTCTCCCTTCGCTTACTTTACTTTTATCCGCCGCTTATATATATCTATATACCCTTATAGGTGTCGAGGGGGAAAAAAAGACGTCTCTCTGTCGCCAGCCGGAGAGCTTGGGCCAGGGGGATGCCCTTAAGATCTATTCACACTTTGCACAAAACTTATTGATGAACGCCGTCAAAATAAAGAAATAAAGGAAGGAAGGTGCGAGCGTGCGACCTCGATAAACTTTCCTCTCGACTCACACCACAACTCAGCGCGACGCGGTGTTGTCAAAGTGTATTGCATATCTTGCTGTTCTTTCCGTGCGGGGCGATGGACTGACTGAGCTTCGGAATAGAGATGGGCAAAATCCGGATATTCAACAAGGATAACCGGATAATTCTCATGGAAACATTCGAATTCTGACTCTTAACTCTCTTTCTTCATGACCCGTTTGCCGAAATGGGTGCATCTATTTGTTGAAGTAGTGCTAACCCGTTTGTCGAAGCGGTTCATGATCATTTTATTTGTCGAAGAGGTGCACTAATATCGAATCCGGATTTTGCTAAAGCAACCCATTGCCCAGCCCTACTTTGGAGGAGTGACGAGATCGGCGCATAGCCTAGGCTAGGACGAGAGGGGGTGCGCGGAGTGAAGAGAGAAAGGGGGCGAAGGGAGGACTCGCTCGACTCTATCCCTCTCCTCTTCTCACCTCTTCTCTTCTCTTCTTTTGTCTTCTCTTCTCCTCCCGCGCTCGATGAAAGACGATCAGCTGATAATAATAACATCATGATTGTATTCTCTGTGACCTTGGCCTTCGCTATCTCTTGTATCCTTTTCAATGTAACCTTGCTCACCTCCATTGCCGATTTTTATCTGGGTTTTATTTTCGTGTTTTTTTCCGCTATCTTTTTCTATTAGAGCCTCTCTCTCTCTCTCTCTCTCTCTCTCTCTCTCTCTCTCTCTCTCTCTCTC
>NW_004797589.1:884392-886453 GCF_000002075.1 Aplysia californica | reverse complement strand
TCTCTCTCTCTCTCTCTCCCTCTCGACATTTTGGCTTGCAGCCTGACGGACCTATAATCACAACTGGCCGAGATGGCAAAAAAAAAACCTGACCCCGTATCGATGAATGGAATGACGGCTCAGCGGCGCAGCGACCTTGACCCTAGCCCTCACAGGTCACAAGGACAGAGGTCATACCGTCTGTGGGTGGCGAGTGGCGAGAAATGCGGGAAGGGAAGCATACAATGATTACAAACCAAGCAGAAATTAAGCAAAGGTGGTTTCTCTTTCGTTTTTTTCTGGAAAGTGGGTGGGTTTTTTTTGTTTTTTTTTTGTTTTTGTTTGGTTGTTTGTTTGTTTTTGGACGTGTTTTACGGCGCTCGCAACTGCATAATATCACAAGAGCAGGCGGGACACTTTTAAACATTTTCAGTTAGGTAGGAATTTTGAATGTTGCCCGGGTGTCGGACGAAGTCTACTTTGATATATCTTAGGACCACTAAGGGATGCCTTATTGCAGAACAATCTAGATCTAGATCTAGTTGCCATTCACAAAGTAAGAACTGTGTCAGCTGCTTTTGGTTTTCATTATTCACAAGGGCCACTCTGAAATCTTTGGGAACCTTTGTAGAAAAGTGCCAGACTGTGAATGTCAGAGATTTTCCACTACGAATTCGTTCCAAAGATCAAATTGAATCTTCTTTGTAGTTGTCTGTCACAAAGAAGACTTTGTTAACTTTGGGTGGAGCATAAAATATTGTTCTGGCTAACTCGCCAAAAGTATAAAAGTGTCTGGTACTTCAGAGGGCTGCAGAATCTTATAGAAAGCATTGCCATCTATAATATGGATGTGTCCATGGTCTTGAGATGGACTTTGAAGAGCTGACTTATCTTCCAGTTTATGCATAAGAACTGCTTTGTTTGTTTTAAGAGGAAATCCATCCGGGGGGGGGGTGAGGGCCCTAGAGGGTAATCCATCAGTTTTTGAAGGTCCAGATCATGTTCTGTAGAAAACATGAGAAGCTGACAAAACATGTTTCTCTGTTCTGTTAACTATTTCACCTCCTTTTTGTTGTTGTCTTCAGTTTAGCTTTCTTTTGTTTCAAAGCAAAAGTTAGTTTCCTGTTTCTTTTGAGAGGAACATGGAAACTCTCACAGCTTGTTCAATGAGGGTTGTTTTGACAAAATGTTCATATAGCTGTTTTCCATATTTTTCAATTGACAAAAGACCTGCTTCTACTTTCTCTGTAGCTTCCATTCCTGAAGACAAAAAAATCAGTTGGTCCTACTACCCTTTCAGAAAGTCAAGGTGGCGAAAAAATTTCCGGGGGGGTGGGGGTGGTTTACTCCCAGTAGTCCATAGCCCACTGTGCACTCCACCCTCTCGATGGTAGCCTTGGGGGAACCGGTGTGTGCGGAAGGGACGTTTAATTAATTAACAGTACCACCATGTTTACAATGCTAAAGCTATGGTCGAATTCTTTTTTATAAAAAAAACCTTGACATCCCAAGAAACACGCTTTACAAATGTACAGAGGTTCATCAACAATTCGGGTATCATTTAGAGTGGCTTTCTTTGGTATCTACTTCGGTGTAGTGGATTCATTCGTTGTTTCATTATCTGTCCCCGTGGTTTTATGCAAGAACAATTCTGAAATTATGCAAACTGAGCTAAAAAATGTGAAATTATGCGATTCTGTTAACTTTAACAAAGAATGATAACGGAAAATAATCAGAAATTAAGCTCAACAATGATCAAATTTTGCTTAATTATGCGGGGTGCATAAAACCACGGGGACAGAATTGTGTTTGGTGTGCCTGGTTGCGTCGGCGACTTAGTCGCCAGCGGTAGTGAGCGCATACTACGGCCTGGCGATTAGAGTCGCCGACGGTACTGTACTGTAAGTGCTGGAAGACGGCAGCTCAAATTCGTGAAACTCAACACTTTTGACGTCAAATTTCTCAAAAAGAGGTACTGAGCAGATAGAACTTGGTGCATATAATTCTAAGGTAGCCATTTGTGGTAGTAGCTTTGCCTGGGGGTGTTTAGCTCCGCTGTTGTTTGGATTGCAACAGCCTGGC
>NW_004797589.1:874392-879392 GCF_000002075.1 Aplysia californica | reverse complement strand
ATATGCAGTTCCTTTTATTTTTCCTGACAAATCAGAGGTCTCCTTTGGCAGAAACCAACGCATATGGTGTCTTTTTTATTTTGACATCTGGGCATTGCATTCTGCATAACAAAGAAAGTTTTGGATTGGAACCCACAGGGTAAGAGATCAAGGGGAAGACCACGTGGAACCTGGAGAAGAATGACAGAAATCGATGTACAGAAAAGTGGGAAGACATGGAATAACATCAAGAGGCTAGCCCAGGATAGAGAAAGGTGAAAGGTGTTTGTCTGTGGCCCATAGAGTTACCCCCTTTTAAACTAGAGTCGGTACGAGGTCACGTGACACAGAAACTTTTGAGTTTGTTGGCGGCCAATTTTAATGCGGCTAAAAAGTTTGTTTACATGTGAGTGGGCGTGTCTCTGCTCTTACGTGTTTTATTTGATTCTAACGTGTGTTTTAATCCAAAGTGATTCTCTTAAAGGAGCAAGCATGTGAAAACTCTAGTCCCTTTCTGGATTAACGTCTGATAGGTTCCAATCGAGTTCGAGTATACATTATAGGCTATATACACAGCTGCTTGGAGCTGTGATTAGAAAGCACAGCTGAGTATGAATTATCTCTAGATCTAGACCTATATGTAGATTTTCTAGATCTAGATTTGATACATCTAGACCAGGAAAAGCACGAGTGACGACCTAAATACGGCAAGACAAGACAATTTAAATCAATGAACCAATATTTGACGTACAACTGTACCCTGGTTTCTAACACAGATAGTTCTGTTTTCACTATATGTAATGTTGAAGCCCAGGACAGTCCTACATACTTTTGCAATGGGAATGGGAGTAAGAAAAAAAAAAAAAGCATCACTTTTGAAACTAAACTTAAAATGGATGCCAAAAAAAGGGGGAATAAAAATCAATCTTTCATCGGCTCAAACTCATAGAATTATAGACATGATGACAAAAAACGCTCACGTTTGCGAGACTTCTTCATTGAAACCTTGGATTTGGCTAAAAGAACATCAGACCCAAACCAATATATGCTGGATACTTGGTGTGCTGTAATCAACTGCTCATGACCTGAAACTGAAATAGAGTCATCTTTTAAAAGCTGAAAAAAAAGAAGATAAGCAACTAATGATCTTACCACAGACAGGAAAGGCTTGTTCAAGATATCGATGTTTTCTCGCTCGAAGACCATCAGTTCCGCTGCTTTCCGCTTTGCACTGATGCTGATGGGGGTGACAACTCGATTCTTCCTGTAATTTATTTTAAAAAACAAAACAAAAGCAGGATTGGTCAAAATAAACTTACAAAAAAGCCTTTAAAAAAAGGTATCTTTTCTTTTTTAGGTAAGTGTTTTACAGCGCTCGCAACTGCATATAAGGCTAAGGTCATATGAGTGCGCCGGACACATTAAACATTTTCAGTTGGAGGGAAATTTTGAATTTTGCCTGGGTGGCGGCCAAAGCCTACTCTTATCGATTTTGGACCACCAAGGGATCTTTAACATGTGCAACTAGATCTTGCACACGGGACCTCCAAGATTTTTCGCCCTTGTCCGAGAAGGCTAGGTATAGATCTTTTCTACCCGAAGATCAGGGGTGTGACTGAAAAACAGCTGTAAGAAGAAGCCACGCAGCAGCAGTGGAAAAGGCGCAGAAAGAGTCAGAAGCCCAGATGAGGGGGCAAGGGAGGTGAGAGGTGGGGGCAGAAAGTGGAGACGAAAGCAGATGACAGAATATTGCTAGAGAAAGCAAGAAAGGAGTTGGAAAGGAGACTATTTTAGAGAAGAAATTTTTTTTGTCGCCACCTGATTCGAGCGCGGGACCTTGATTTGAGAGGCGAACACCTTTTAACCTTTAGGCCACCAGAGCCCTCAGCGTGGCTATTCTCACCCGGTGAGAAACAAGACCTGTTTTTCCTAATTTCAGAATACTGTCGGTATTTTTTTACTTTCCCTCCCGTCTCACACTCAGCTACCAGTTGTCTATTTTCTACTAAATATTGATGCGCAGAACACGAATATCAACTTCATTTCCGTCGCAAATTAATAGTATTTGAAATATTTGATTGTTTTTAACCGAGATAGACGTGCTTTAGACCAATCAGGGGGTTCCAGGGGGGAATGCCCCACTGGGGTAAAAGAAAATCTGGGGGGTTACAGGGGGGCATGCCCCCTCTGTTTTTACCCATAATTTGATATTTTACAGTTAGATTTGAAATTGTCTTGAAAATAATTGATTTGCGACAGTTTTAGTGGCTTTATGTGTGATCTGCAGCAAACAGTACTGCAGTTTGACCCCTGAAACAGTGCATCTGTGTGCGGGAGTGAAAGTAAAAATCTACCATACTGTCTATAGGTGTGGATGATCAAATTGACAAAAACAAATTTAAAAAATTATGTTATCTGTTATAATAATTAAACAGTTATAAATAGCACAAAAAGAAACGAGAATCTAGACTTATTTTGTCGTAAAGATGCTACGGCTGTTTCACTTTTTGAATCGAGCCGAACTACATCGGTCGCCATTTTGTTTTGCCTGGAAGTTCTCCATACTCCTCTCTTCCACACCCCCCCCCCTCCCACCTCTCTCTCATTACATTTTATTTTCACCCCGAGTGAGAATAACGACATCCTATCTCTAGAAATCTAGAATCTAGAGATAGATCTAGCTAGATCTCGCCGTGTTAGTTTTTTTTTTGTATACACCAATTTGTGTTATCTTTAATAAACAATCTCGTTCCATAAAGTCACCTTCTCCTCAAAGTGTAGGCATAACATTTCACATGGTGCATAGATACAAGGATACATTTATTTTTGTGATGATTTTAAGGGGGAGGGGGGGGGGCTGCACAATCATGTGTTCAGCCCCCCTCCTATAGATCTAGACTATGTCTCCTTCAAGGAGTTCCACGAGAAAGAATAAAAAGAGGAGGCGGCAAAGAAAAGGGCACAGGAAGAAGGGAAGGCAGAGAGATAATGAGGAAGAGGGAGGAAAAGATGAAGATGGAAGAAAAGGAAAGGAAGCGCCTGGAGCCTGGAGAGAGGACAAAATAAAGCCGAAATCATGGAAGAGTAGTTCTAGAATCTAGAGGAAGGAGGCAGCAATGAAAGGGAAGGGCAATAACACCTCACCCGTATCGAAGTAATCCTGGCACCCTACGGTATCGAATGTAAAACTGGAGCGCTTGTGTCAATCTCATTCTGCTGTTAAAACCCTTGACAAGGGCACACCAACAACGTCTCAGAAGATCGAAAGTAGGCCTGCAATTCTCATTCCCTCATCAAAACGGAAGGAAGTTGATGAAACCGGAAAATGCGGGCCAGAATGAACTTGACCTCTATGTTTGCATTAGAAAACGAAAGTGCAGGCAAAACAAAACAACAATATCGTCTTTTCTCGCGAGATCTTAATCAATCAAAATGGCAGTAGATCGATAAGCTCGTTCTGATGGAGCCAGCTCCAGAGATTGGAGAGTGATGGGTTTCATCGACTTTTCAAGTTGAAGTGGTGGATGTAAAATTATGATATTGATATTTATGCGCCAGTTTTTATCAGGTCATAGGTATATTTCAGTTGAAAGGATATATTTGGTTTGACCATTGACAGTCCACACAAGAGTAAGAGGTCTGGACGTCGTTTTTGTTGTCAGTCATCATAGCCAAAGCTGAGAAGTCAGAGAAGCTGACAAGATAGAGGACCTAAATCTAGAATCTACCTTCTGGACCGCCCTTGGCTTACGGCTATTTGTTTATCTAGATTTCTAGGCTTAAATTCTCTAATTCAATGACTGGTGGCGGTGGTGTATCTTTGCCAGCCAGAGCCTCTAGATCTTAGACTTCAGAGAAGTTTAGTGACTTTACACACCACATCACTTCTTGTGGTGATGGTGCCAGTGCCTGTATAATTATTCAGCCAGGAATAGGAGGAAGATGTTCTCTACAGTGTAGATCTAGATCTAGATACAGGAGTTTAAATTCTGAATTTTAAAAATCACACCAATGCACATGCAATAGTTGGGCTTTCCTGCTTGCAAAATGACTGATGACTCGACTCTTGAGCAAAGATAGAAAGGCTTTTGAGTTGATTTTTTATGGACTGGGCTGTTGTGTGTATAGATCTAGTGTATCTTTAGTCAAGCCGTTTGATCTCTCTTCCCCAGTCCTACTGCAACAATCTGAGTGCATGAACATGAGACGATGTTTTTTGTTTCGTCCAATCAACTCACAGGGGGTTTCAGAATTGCAGCCTCACTCCTTTTTTTATGATACGTATACGATCATACGGTGTCGGTGAGGAGATGGAAAGTTCCTGTTACTGTTTGTTGTCATTGTGCTTGGCAGAGGGATTTCTGTGGCTGACACTGGTCCAGTCAGCTTTTACGTCTCAAGTGAACTGAGCTACCACAAAGTGTGTGGATTAGATTTAAAAGTTTCTGTAGCTTTCAAATTAACCATGGCAGCGAAATTGTTGTGTTCGAGACTCAAGTTGTTGGCAAGTTTATTCATCATGTCGAGTGTTGTCTTCAGAGGTCTCTGTAAAACGGTGGGGAATGACAGTACTTCAACATCACTTTTGGACTCGGATATTTTTGAAACAGGACCGACCAAAACAGATGTGATGCCGAATGATCAAGGACCCCAAAGTAATGGTAAGAAAGATACATTTTTGGTCGGCGCTATTTGAAACGCCGCATTCTGAATAGCCTCCGTGCTAATCAAAATGCCAAGTTCTGATGAGCCCCGTGCTATTTGAGTACTGTCTGGGTAATCCGCCCCCTTTACCGATTTTGGCCCACATCTTTTGGCAGCTCAACTAATCCACAGTTACTGAAGCGCCATATATACCTATATATATATGATAATGTATGTTTTTTCTTCCTTCAGTGCATTTCTCATAATATGCCTGATTTCTTTCTAGTTGATAGCCAAACTATTTACTAAGTTGTCTGGGTTATCCACCCAGGGTCTGGTCTTATTATTATGCCCACACTAGTCCACACTGATCTCGC
>NW_004797589.1:854365-872145 GCF_000002075.1 Aplysia californica | reverse complement strand
CCCCTCCCTCCCTCGTGCCCCAACAGGTGTATGATTCAATTACTTTTCACAAGTTACCTTCTCTATTTTCTCCCCAGGATTCGAAGCTCGTTCTCGACAGCCCAACAACGAAGACACGGACAGTGAACAGTACATCCCGGATGCATTCATGTCTTTTGAGTGTCCACCGTACACCGACCCACCCCCTCCCTACTCTCCGCCCAAACCTCCGCAGATCTTGCCAGGGGAGCAGCCCCCGCCTTATGAAGAGATCAACCAAAATGGCGACGCTAACGGCAACGTTGCGGCGCAGAGTAGGAACGGTGGTGGTGGTGGTGTTGGTGGCAGCAGCAATGGCCATGTGGACGCTGTGAATAGTATCGGTCACATGTCCAACGGGAGCGTTCTCTCGCCCTCGGGCTCTCACCGGATGGCTGGCGTGCTGCAACAACAGAGAGCGGTCGGTCATAGTCCTCAGGGGACGGAAATCACGCGGCAGATTCCTCTAGGGACCGTGTCGACGGACCAGCGACACCGACGCTCACACAGTGACAGTGCCCGGGCCCCCGTCGCCCTGACGGCGTACGCCAGCACCGATGTGGTTGGCGGTTTGGGCGTGGTGATATCGCCGCAGGACGACACGGTGAGCTACTCGGCCCGCAGCCAGGATTGGCCTCCATGGAGGCAACAACAGGAGAACGAGCCGCGAGAAGGAGGCGTACAAACGAACCATCCCCACCAGAGCCGGACTGGTTCGTCTCACCAAGAGCGGCCTCGGTCGCTGGGTCCTTCCAGCAGGATGGACCACAGCGGTAACACAAGCAGGGTCCAAACTCAGCCTACCACCACAGCATTTCAACGTTTCTCAAATCTGTTCCGACGAGACAGCAACAAGTCAAAATCCCGGCGTAGGGACGGCCGGCCAACATCGGACTGTGCCGCTCCTCCTCACTACGCCACCGTGCCGAGGAACGAGATGCCGCCGGGCGAGGAGTTTTCCCTCAGCAGCTCAGGTCGTTCTTACAGCGGGAGGCGGCGAGCCCCTGTTCGGACCCACCCCAGCGGCGGTTTCCCCGACCGCATGTGCATGAGCTACGACAGCGGCCAGGCGGCGTACACGCTGGGCCCCGGCTCGCCCAGCACTAGCTCCACAAGCTCGTCCAGCGCCGCCGACCACCACCAGCATCAACCCCCGCAGGCCACACAGCAGCATTACTCCTCCAGCGTCATAACGCCACAGGCCCCACACCACCAGGATGTACCCAGAGTTCCCGCTCAGTACGCAGGAAGTAGTGTCCCGGGTGCTGCGTACAGTCAGAGACAGCAGTTCCACGAGGACCTGCGGCGACATCTGCCACCCTTGCAGCAGCCTGAGACAGCCGTCGATGGGCCCGAGCCGAGTGGTCACTCCGGTGGACATTCTACCGTGACCTGTGCTTCGAACAGAATCCCACCCATCATGTCGCAGTCAGCACCACCTGAAGCACCCGGCTCAGCACCGGACAGTCGTACATTCAGTGGGAGCAGGGATCAGCATCCTGCAGTCAGTTCCACCCCTACTGGATCCTCGGTCGTTTACGGGTCAGCTCAGCCGCAACATCAGCGAAGTGTTGGAGCGACTGACGGTGAACCGGCTGGTGATGTCAGTACGTGGGGGCCACGGTCAACATTGCCCGTGTCTACTTTTGGTCTCTTTCCGTCTTCGTCTTCGTGTTCTTCCCCTTCTCAGAACGTTTCCACTTCCGGTGCTGCTTCTTTAAGCCCCCATTGTTCTCTGGCCTCCTTCATCCGCTCGAACCCGACTGCGACAATCAGCGACATACAAGAGCATATTGCTACAGCCACAAGCTCCAGAGACCCACACCACACATCAGCAAGGGGCGGCCCCACCTCCAGCAGACCGTCGTCATCTCATATCTCTGAGAACAGACCTCCGTCTCAAGTGTTAGAGTCGACCATTAGCTCCATTAGACATCCGTTACCTCATGCTTCAGAGTCTTCATCTGCCGTCCATGACCTCCACGCACGCCATCAGGCTGATCCATCCTCGCACACCTCACCAACCACAGCGTCTGTCTCTGCCCACCCTGGCATTGCTGCCGAATCACTCGAGTTTGACTCTTGCCCGACTAGTCACCATCCGTTATCCACCAATACGAGCATCGGTCAGCTGGATACCTCGACACTGGCCGGTGCCCACAGTACGTACAGTTCTTCCTCTCCCAGCCCGTCACCGCCAGTCACCAGCCATTACGGCAGTGTTGGGGGCAGCGTCATGAGACGTTCTCAGTCGGGTATGTCTCAAGGCTCCGTCTTTTCTGTGTGCTCGGAGACTGGGGAGAAAAGACTAAGGGCCAACAATGACCTGTCTTCCGAGACAGAGCCCAAAGCTATCGCTTCAGACTCGCAATACCCGGAGTGCCACAGTCTGCCATTATCCCGTGCTCAATCTTTACGGTCGGAACATCGCGTGCAACAACCTCCCGGTGATTCATTAAGTCGTAGCGCTTATGCTGCTTCTACGTCCCAGCGCCATAATACTTACCATCCCACCTCTTCATCCTTCGGCACTACGCTTGCCAACAGTGTAAATAATAATAGTAATAATAATAATACTGACTCTGCAGGGTGTGAACCTGTGCCCCCGCCTGCCCCTCCCACCAGCTCTGCAGACTCTTCATCTTGTCCATCTCGTGGTTTGCTAGTCTCCTTACCCCCACCAAAAGCTGATGGGGACAAATCTGTAGCAAATAGTTGTAACTTAGACTCAGGTACCTCTGAGAAACCAGACTTCAGCAAAGGCCTGTCTCCGATGCTGGAGATTGTAAGCTCCGAGCCCCAGCCGGCCAAGGTCTCTCTGCCTGCTGCGGCTGCTGCCTTCGTGCCTCCGCAAATGCCGAGCAGAGTCCATGCTTTTACCGGGAACCACATGTCGACCCCCGCGCAACCGCCGCCGCCACCCCAACTGCCGTCCGCGGAGGACTACAGGCACCACCAGTCGTCGCGACCAGAGAAAGAAGAGAACTCGAAAAAACTTCGGAAAAAAAGAACCAAAGACAGAGGTAATTCCAGTCCTATTTTCTTGATAGCTAACAAATCAAAACACACATCTAGTCCGAAGTACTCTAGGGGGGCTTTTTATGAGAGAAATAAGGAAAAGCTTGGTGTTAAATATAGTGATGATGTTGCTCAAGAAAAAGATGGTGGCAAAGGGAAAACGTATAAATCAAATGAAAAGAAGTACCGAAATGCCGTGGCGCCCAATCTACGCCAATCGGGCAAGCATGTGGAACCTTCAGTACCTGGCAGCCGGTCCGCCCGTGCCTCAGACGCTCAAGCCGCTTATGGTAACGCCGACGTGTATCGCGGAGGGGCGGGGGTCAGCTTCGGCAACCCCCCGGCCCCGCCCACCCACCACATCCAGCATCTGGCCTACCTGGGGTACGTTGACCCCTGGGAGCACCCGGGCACTGCGGGGGTGGAGAGGGCGGACCTCCCTCCCCCGGCTTCTGTTCCCTGGAACAACCTGAACCAGCCTCAAAACTCTGGTGGCGGTAAGTCTGGCACAAGTCGGGATGTGGCTGGGGCTGGCGTCAATTCCTCGACACCCGCGGGCCACTTTCCGGGCAAGCAGGAGCCTTCAGCTGCTCCTTCTAGGAGGAAACAGGTGCACAAAAAGCAAGGCTTGGTCGTAGATAGACCAGGCCAGGGTTCCAGCCCATCCAGGCACAAAACCAGGCCCAAGTCATTGGCCACGGCCATGGAGCGCTCGAGCGAGAAGACGCGCCTAGAGGCCAGTCTACCCAAGCCCAGTGTGAACACTGGGGACATGGGGATGGCTTCTTCTCGCGGGGCCCGGTCCGGATTCGGGCACGACCTTAACTTCGACGACCAGTCGGGCGTGGCCGATTTTTACGACCGAGATCTCGACTTCTCCGCCAAGAGGTTTTCTCTACCCCACGAGAGCCAGCAGCAAGGCTCGTCGAAAGCGGCAGGGTCGAAATTCGACAGTGGGGTCACCACAGACAATGGGAACAGAAGTGTGGGAGCACCCACAAACCACCCGAGCAGCAGGTCGGGACTGAGCAACGACCTGTCCTTCGTCAGCCGGTCGGCCACTTCGGCTGGACGCAGCAAGAAGCGGCAATCTTTGCCCGCCGTCATCAACAGCAGCCTCCCCACTGTGGTTCCCGAGAGGAGCCTGGAGGCTTTGGGTGCTACTGGCTGTGATGAACACGTGGGCAGCTGGGGGGAAAGAGCGCTGGATCAAGATGATTTAACCGAGGCTACGAGCTATGTATGATGTTCTATTGCGTGTTAAAAAATCTTTCTTTGTTCAGGTCTAAGTGTATGTGGAGGGGGAGAAATGGCCCTGAATTGTAAAATGGAATTCATTTTTGTACTCCTAACTTTTGTACGACGGCACTGTGTGACTTTGCTTACAAAGGGATGTGACCATATATTTGATCCATTATCATTGGTAATAAGCAAAGACAGCAAATGCTTCTTACTTAATGTCTCTTTCCTTGTCACTTTTTGGTCTTTGGGCTTGCAAGGAAGTGCAGTTTCTGCCAAATCTTTCTGTGGACTTATAGAATATGAAATTGAAAGTTCCCATTTCATTTTTATATATGATTGATTGGAGTATAATATTTTCGTTCTCTCACTCAACTGGAGTCAGCAGTAAATAGAAAGCATTGTATGTGTGTGTTTTATCAAGGTGATGACGTACTTTAGTTTACAAAGTTAATTTTTACTTTTCTAGACTTTGTGTAGAAGGAGATTTGTTTTTACCAAACAAGGTGATTATTTTTACGTACGTGTATAAATTGTTAAAATGCCAGTTGTGCTATATATGGCATTCCCAACTGGGGACTGAAAGTCGTAGAAAAATTATACCCGTTCTCTCTATCTATTTCATTGTTCGTGGAGTCGGTTCACGATATCAAGGGCAAGCTTTCTACCTCATTATTCATCTGCTTTGTCTCTTGCTTTCAGTCAGTATGTTATTTGGATTAGGGGGGAAAAGATGCCCAGGAGTCGTCATATATAATCATAACCAAGGTGTGAATAGATTCTTACCTCTCGAGAAACAAAAGTGGGTGCATTGTAATCAAACTTGTGTGATACAAGGAAAACAGCATTACATTACCGTGATTCTGACCTATTTTTAGCTCTGAGTGTTTTTGACTCGGAAGATTCTTTGTGGATGTTTCTGTTTCCGTTTTCTCCGTGGCATTTAATTATTGTTTGTTGATTTGCTCATGGATACTGTAATGAAATGCTTGTAATTTTTTAATCTCCACTTCTTCTTGAAATGATCTAAGTTTTAAGTATTCTAAGGCATATTACTGACAGGTGAATGGTAGTATGTGCAAACCTCTGACTTTTGACTTATTTTATAAATAGCCCGATGCTAGGTTTTTATGAGAAATACGAGTGTATGTGTGTTGCTACTCAAAAAACATCTTTAACTTTTATCTTGGCCTATGTTTCTAATTGCAGTTACATAATTTAAGATGGTACCTGATATCAATTTTCTTGTCCTCCGATTTTTAAACCTTGAAAATGTGACTTCTTCTTAAGCTCACTCTTCGTTATAAAGCTTACTCTTTGTTATGAACTGTTTTCACTGTTGTTAAAAATGGAGATAGGACAAGAAAGCTCTGAGGTGGCGATTTGATGAAGTTTTTTATGGGATTTTTGTGTTTATTTTGTAGTACTTTTTTCTGATGGCAACTTTTTTTTTGCATTCACTTTTTTAATTTTGGGGAATTGTTAGTTCATAGCTTGATTTTGATCAGGATCATTTAATAAGGAAGGAACAGTTTTATTATCATCTCCGTTGCTTATCTGTACACAGGGCTGGCAATATTATGTCTATTTTACTTTTTAAAGTTTTGGAGAATGAATATTATATGTGTGACTTACTTCACTTTACTTTACTTTTCCGATCCAGCGGCCATTTGGGTTCTAGCCCTTCGGTCTGTCGATATGGCAAAGAATTAGGAATACGTGTGACAAAGACTTTGAAATGCCAGTTTCCACAGTCAGCTACTGATCAGTTGTGCTTGGTCAATGTATGTGTTACTGCCATTGTTACTGCTCTTTGGTATCTTTTGATGTATTTTGCCTTTAAGGTTTATGTGGAGAGTGTCTTTTTAAAAAATTGCTGAAGCGATTTTTCAGATGGATTTTTCAGATGAATTATGATTTTTTAAATGTTGCAATCGATACAGCTCCCTTGTCTTTTTATTTTTATTTTTACTTTGAGTGAAATGTCACGTTTTTTTATACTCATACTCATAGCACCAGGGATTTTTAAAACAGAACTTCGTCATTTGTGAAGTCAAAAGGGGAAAAAAATGGATATTTGAATGGCAGTCGAAGCAGGACCAGAATGTGCGGGTATAATTGTACGTAGCTCTTTTGTGTAGTGCAAGACTCTTCAAAGTCTGGCGTGTGAAGGCTTTGATTTCATTTCTACGCAATGAGATCATTTATAAAGTACGAAAATTTTGGGTAAGCATATTATATTACAGACATCACTGGTATGTCTTTACCCAAGTCTTTTTTATTGTCATGTAGTCAAACCTTGCTAGTTTGTCTTGAACTTGTGTGCTCAGTGACCACATTTTGTGGATGGATGGGTGGGTGGTTGGCAGCCGCTCTAGTTTGGTTTGCTTCTTCGTTCCGATCAATCATCTATCTGATCTGCCTCATTTCTCCTCCTCTTTTTTTTTTTGTATGTTACTCTAAATAGTATCACCTCTAATCTTCGACACTTATATAACCTTATAGTGTTACTAGTGCTTTAAAACTTTTAAACTAAAACTGAACAGGTGTGGCTTGGTACTTCTTGGTCTTTGACAAAAGCTACAGCGAAAAAAGAGCACAATCAAAGGTGACGAGAAGGTCTTTAATTTTTATTCAGAATTATCTTTTAAAATAAATTGTTGGGTTTTTTGGGGTTTTTTGTTCTTGTTTGTGGCTGGTGAGATGGGTGTCTTCCTGCTGTGGTCTCAGGTCTGGGAGGAGTTGTGAGGATCTGTGATAGACAAGATGCATCTGTGCTTTGCTGGCTTGTCTGTTTTTATGTACAATTTTAGTGCTGCTTATTAAAGTTTTAAATGACTGGATAAGTCATCAGTGCGAGCTGTAATCCTCTTATATTTTTACATGTCAAAGAATCTGATTTAAATTGTTTCTAATTTGCAATTGTGTCGATGTGGAGAGGACAAAGAAACTGTGTTCCAGCTTACAAATTTTTCATTTGTGAGGCAGCGTGGTGGAATCAGGCTCTCATTCTCATCAAAATAATCAAAGTGAAGAAACTTGCATTTTTCCGCAGCTTTGTGAAGTTTTATCAAATTTTTGTTTTTTGGCTAACACCTTTCATGCCCAGTAAAGAACTCATTTCTGTGTGGATTTTTTTAAAAAGTGATTAAAGGCATAAAAAATGCAAATCTTCAGTTACCACGGACTCTTGAGCTAAGGAAATAACTAATATTTGGCGGCCATTTTCTCACTTATTTTACCTCTGAAAACAGGTGACCCCCACCTCCTTCATTCGCAAATATCTCGACTTGTATTCAAGATAAATGGATATTTGTTTCATCCAAATAAAGACAGGTGAACAAGCTTTAAGATGAAGATACCAGTAGCTCTACATGGCCCAAAACTGACGAGCGCCTGATTCCACCACGCTGCCCCAGACTTATGTTGTGGAACATTTTATTTTTAACACTATCCACCCATGCAGCGCGCAGAGCACACGCAGCACTTACCCCCACGGACCAGGATACAGGTGCGGTACACGCTATATCACACCAGCGCCGATCGGCATCCCGTGGGGGCAAAGTGTTAAGGGTCTCTTGTTGTACTTCGGCCTGTATGGTCCTTGGTAATAAGTCTTTAAATTCTATTTTCTTTCCTTTTGTTCGTATTTCTCCGTAATCACACCAGCGCCGATCGTCGTCCCGTGGGGGCAAGGCGTTAAGGGTCTTTTGTTGTACTTCGGCCTGTATGGCCCTTGGTAACAAGTCTTTAAATTCTATTTTCTTTCCTTTTGTTCGTATTTCTCTGTATTTTTTTCTGTGCTCCATCTTTCTGCCCCGCACTCTTTGTGATACTCTTCTCGTTGTTTTTAGACAATATGATATTATAATAATGTACTTTTGTTGAACTCATTTGTGAAAGTTTGTGGTGTAGTGATTAGGTGCGTTGCAGGGCCATGCAAAAGACTTGGGTTCGATTCCAGTAAGATGAGAAGCTGACTCCTGTCTTTGGTTGCCCTCACTCACTGCGCGTTGAACAACCAGGGAGAGCTTTCATGAAACTTCAGTCAGTCCCAAGGCCCTCTGCTCATGATTTTACTTGGAATACCTTTTTTTTAAATTTTAAAACTACATGTATGATTTTATAAGAAGTAGGTTCCAATATGTTCATCTTTGGTTTGTGGAATTGCGGTTTATGGATGCTTGATAACATAGAAAGATGTTATTAAAAGCAATAATAAATAGCATTTGTATAGCGCAAATCCCCTCTCAACCGCAAGCTCTATGCGCTTTGAAATCTATACTGTTACCCCAGCAGACTTGAGAGCATTCAGAAATAAACTCAACTTCCTGGGTGGTATAATAATAGTGGAAGCTGCCTTTTATGGGTGCTAAAACACTAACATACTGACAAGATCTTTCGCTGTCTATGGCCAGGTACCCATTCCCACATGGGTGAAGTGAGGAAAATTGGTGTAAAGTGCCTTTCCCAAGGACACAACGTCGGACCCGCGGATCGAACCCTCAAGCCCGCATCCTCTCGATAACGAGTCCGGTAGCCTGACCCCTAAAAGCACAACTAAATGTAGTTTGGTATGAGCCATGTGTCTTTGCAAGTATTTTACCTTTTTATCCCCCATACTTAGAAGTATGCCATAAATGTCTTGTCATATTCATCACACATTGATCTGTGGGTGATTGGCAGGTGCTCTAGTGTGGTTTGCTCCTTCTATCCTATCAAACATCTATCGTCCTTATTTCTCCTCTTTTTTTGTGTGTGTATATTGTGCTCTCGCTACACCTCTAATCTTCAGCACTTATATGACCTAATTGTGTTGCAAATGGTGTAAAAGACTCTTACTAAAACTAAAACACATCAATGCTTTGTTGAGAGTTACGCCTTGTGGATCCCAGCATGTGCCACCGTTACCTGTATGTCGTTCTGTAAATCTAAAAGTTGACGGAAGGGGGAGCTTGTATGAAAGTGCGTTGCGGGATCCAGGCTCTCAGGGGAAAGTAAAGGAAACAGTAAAGCAAGGGTACTGTTTTTCAGGAGGAGGGGGGGGGGGGTCTGTTATATCAGTGAAATCCAAGTGTCTGTATTTTGTCTTTTTCTTTTGCAAGGACAACTTTGCAAATTTTTAAGTTCTTTTCACAAAATACCAGTGATATCTCTGCAGAAAGTTTGCATGTGTGTGTGTGTGGCAGTGAGTTTGTTAGACTAAAATCTGATTCGTATATATTGTAAAAATGTGCCAACTTCTCTTGCATTTTCATCCTACTAAGAAGATAAAAAGGTTTTCAAAATGGATGGAGAAGGATGAGAGTCGTGATAGACGGGTATGCTTTTTTTTTGTTGCTTTTTTACGTTTGATTTTAATACGTCTTAGCCTGGTCTACTGTTTCTCTCATAGAAGACCCCAAGAAATGTCGGAGAAAAGAATGTTCCAGTTATTATTTTCTGTCGTGATAATGATTGGAGTACACATGACGATTTTTTTCTATTTGTAAATGTGTATCCAGGTGTAGAGATCTGTCTGTCTCATTTCTCGTAAAATGGCATTGTTGTTTTATCGCTTTCAAAGTACAACAGCGTAGAACTTTGCAAGCGGTTGTGATGATCTGAGATCGTTGTACAATCAAATAGATTTTTTGTCTCAGCTTATTTTATATTGCTTTTTTTGTTGGGGTTTTTTTTTAAAATTTTATTTCACTTGTCTTTTTTTTTCTGACACACCCTTACGCGTTTGATTCCAAGCATACTAACGATGTCTCTCCTTTGGAGCATATGGCCGCTTTTAAGCACAAGGGGGCTATCCCGACAAATTCTGTTATGAGAAAATCGAAGGTAAAGTTTTTGCCCAGTTTCTTTGAAAGTCAAGTTGAGTTTTCCCTATAACCAAACAAATATACACACCAATGAAACCAAACTTCTCCCGTAGGTAGGGCAATGCCCACTTTTGGTGTAGGTCAAGATTTCTGGAAACCCCCCAATTCTGGGTTAGCCCACTTGTCCTTAAAAGCGACCATATATTATCAAGGGAGTCAAGTACATGTTGTACTTGGGCAATCTATTCCCTCTATGTCTGCCGCCCACACAAAGCTGTATCATTGTGCATTCTTCAAGATCGTCTGTCGAGACGCGAAAGGCCATCATTTCATATTTTAATCCAAAATGTGTTTGTTTGTGAGAGACATCATGTACTGCACACTAAGGAGGATTTACAGTGCCATTGTCAGTGGGTAACCTTTGCGTTGACCATGAAAGACGATTCACGATTGAGCTACGGAAAGAATTTAATGTACTTAAAGAGCTCTGAGAAAAAAATAATAAGATGCATAAGTGTGATTAAAAGTACTAGGTCTGTGTGTTTTGATTTTGATGAAAAATTTTTGGGTTTTAATAAAGATAATCTTCATGTGTGGGAGATATATCTCTCTCTCTCTGTCTCTTGCAGAAGACCCATAACTTATCAATGCAAATGCCTTTACAACCGTCCTTGTGTGTTCAGTTTGTTTTTTAATCTGCATATATATGTGCAATGTCCCCTTAAATGCAATTTAGCTTTATATGGTCAATGTAGCCTATCTTTGTTAAATTTATATCGTGTTCTACATTTTGAGTTTTTTGTCAATTTTTTTTTTTTCATCATTTACAACGCTTCACTTAAGTAAGGAAATATAGTGGACTGAAGACAAAAACATTTTAACAGTTTTTCTGGTATTTGTGCCATGTTAATGCCATTACTTTGTTTATGGAGATGTTACATTTTATGTACTTACTCAGTGATAAGGCAAAGCAGGTGGTTGGCAGGGGTTCTGTTGTGGTTTGCTCCTTATCCATAAAACATCTGTCATCCGTGTCTTATCTTTCCTTCTTTTTCTTTATTGTTACATTTCTAAACTTGAGCATTCACAAGACCTAACTGTGTTGCAAGTACCGTAAATCTCTTATTAAAATAAACTAACCACAAATATAAATGTTCTTCTACGGGTGTAACATAGTAACACCCCTATATGTTACACCCCCTAGTCTTCCACACTTACATGATCCATTTGCGTTGCAAATGTAAAATTCTTACTAGAATGAAAAAAAACAACTAGACTGTAGTGGTAAACAAAAAAAGTGTAGTCAGGGTGTGGCCTTGATTCTCGAATTTTGAAAATCAAGAGAAACTTTTTTTGTTTGCTTGTCTGTGTCACCGTAAGGTCATAGAACATTGACAAAGATGTGTCAAGTGATCAGGGTTTTTTGGGGGTTTTTTTTTAGTTAGAGTTTCTACGGCGCTCGCAACTGCATAAGGTCATATGAGCGCGCAAGTTATCAGTAGCGGGCAGCATTTGTCGTGTATCGTTTAGGCACTTTGCCATAGCACACTGTAAGACCTAAGTTCGATTCCCGTATGTATGGGGAGAATTTTTATAGAGTAACAGGTATCTCGGCTTTTCTTCTGGAACGTTGTATCCCTCTCTGTGAGGTTTGTGGCCCTGACAGGCAGGATGGAAGCCCGCCTCCTAAACTGTCTAGATTGTTTCCCTCTCGGTGAGGTTTGTGGAGGGTGGAAGCCCGCCTCCTAGACTGTCTAGATTGTGTCCCTTAGATGGTTGGAGGGCGCCACTGGTAGGTCTTACTTCTTCACTTTCCCTCTGGGGTTTTTGGTCTGTCCAGCACTAAATTACCATTATTGTGTTAATGTGCTTCTCTTTACTCAAACAAACAAACAAAGTTGTCTTCACCGTTCTTAATTTTGTAAAAGAGGGAGACTGTTTTTGTTTCTTTAGACATTTCATGTTTTCGTTTTTGTGACTTTGTGCAATTTAGCCCATTTGTCCTACTGATCTTCCCATGTGTATATGTGAGGCAGCGTGGTGGAATCAGGCTCTCGTCAAAATAATCAAAGTGAAGAAACTTTCATTTTTCCGCAGGAGTGTAAATTTTAATCAAATTTTTGTTTTTTGGCTCAACACCTTTCATGCTCATTTAAGAACTCATTTCTGTGTAAATTTTTCGGAAAAACGTTGATTAAGGGCTCAAAAAATGTAAATTTTCAGTTACCATCGACTCTTAATCTAAAGAAATAACTAATCTTTGACGTCCATTTTCTCACTAATTTTACCTCTCAAAACAGGTGACCCCCACCTCGTTTATTTGCAACTATCTCGGCTTGTATTCAAGATAAATGGATATTTTTTTCATCCAAATAAAGACAAGTAAACAAGCTATAAGGTGATACCAATAACTCTACATGCCCAAAAATTGACGAGAACCTGATTCCACCACGCTGCCTCACATATTATATTCACATTATAACCCTGTTTTAACAAAGGAAAGTGCTTTAAGTGGTGTTGACCTTACAACTTATAGATGTTATAAATAAATGTGAAACGTACTTAAATGATTGATGTCAAATTATATATATATATACACACGTGTAAACTTAGATCTGTTTGTATGTATGTGTTTTTAAGCATGATAGGTTTTTATATGTGTTTGTAAATAACTTGGTTTTGACTGGCCTTTGTGACTTAAAAAAGTTCAAAGTAAGCGTATCTATGGATGTGGATATGAGTATGAAAAGATGTGATTGTATACCATGCCTGTGGTGTAATTTAGGGGAACTTTTATCATGATGCGTTGGTCTTGACTTTGTGTCCCCCTCTATCTCTGGCCAGGATTTGACGAGGTTGTACGTTTTGATTTATGGGACGTAAATTCTTCACAAATGTGTTACCGCTCTGTGGAGTCAGGCGCTCGTCATTTTGGGGGCATATGGGGTTATTGGTGTCATCTTAAAGCTTGTTCATTTGTCTTGTTTGTAGTTTTAAAAATTACCTATCCGTCTTGAATAGAAGTTGAGATATATGCAGTTGAAAGACCTGACCTGACCATCAATGATTTATTTATAGAGGCACCAGCCATCCATGTCCAGATGCTGTTTTAGCATTTGAAAGACATAGGAGGAGGGGTTGTCTGATAGGCAGGGAGGAAAATGGCCACCAAAGTTTGAGTGTGTTTTTTTAAATTGCAAAAATTTTGCCCCCCCCCCCCCCCCCCCCTTTCCAAAAAAAAAAAATCGAAAAAATAGCCCGTCGGGCAAGAAAATGCCAGTTTCTTTAATTTCATTATTTTGACGAGCACCTGATTTCACCACGATGCCTCTCAATTGACTTGAACTTTTCCCTGTTCGTGGATAGTGTAAATCTCATCCACAATAGCATGTTGTTAGGAATAGTTAGGAATAAGTGATGGTACTCGGTGTTTCTATTTATTTCTGGTTTCCTCTTTGCTTATGTCTTGCAATATTGTTTGGATTTTGGAAAGAGGAAAACAAAAGAGCCCAAAACAAAAAGTTTGCATTGTGAGTATATAATCGCCAAGACAGACGTGCTCCCGAGCATAAACCCAGGCTTAATTTTATGTAAAGTTTAGAAAGAAAGCGTTTTAAACTTCTATCGTCCTTATCTCCCCTTCTTCTTTTTTATGTTTGTTACTCCCTTGTAACACCTCTAATCTTCTGGCGCTCATGTGACCTTATGCAGTTGCGAGCGCCGAAAACCCCCTACTAAACTAAAAACTAAAAACTTATGTCCAACAAAATAGTCTGATGTATGGTTGAAAAAGGGTCTTTGAAATCCGCATATTATCTTGAAGAGCCACACTTTTTTCACCTTAAAAGAAACATTTTCCTTTTGCTTTTATGGGGTTTGACTGATCCAGAAATTTCCACAGCTCAGTTTGGGGACACCGCTCGTATTTAAACCAATCATGTACATGACATGTAGATATTATTTATTTTTAAGTTTTTGTCGAAAAAAAGAATATGTCAACTCACTTCATAGAACTACGCAACGGTAATAATATTTCCTTGTAATTAAATGTATGTGGAGGGGAACATATGTGAGGCAGCGTGGTGGAATCAGGCTCTCGTCAAAATAATCAAAGTGAAGAAACTTGCATTTTTCTGCAGGTTTTTGAATTTTTTTCAAATTTTTGTTTTTTGTCTCAACACCTTTCATGCCCATTAAAGAACTCATTATCATTTCTGTGTGGATTTTTCTGAAAAACGTTGATTAAAGGCACAAAAAATGTAAATTTTCAGTTACCACGGGACTTTTAAGCTAAGGAAATGACTAATCTTTGGTTGCCATTTTCTCACATATTTTACCCTTGAAAACAGGTGATCCCCACCTCCTTCTTTTGCAAATATCTCGACTTGTATTCAAGATAAATGGCTATTTTTTCATCCAAATAAAGGCAAGTGAAAAAGCTTTAAGATCATACCAATAACTCTACATGCCCAAAAATTGACGAGAGCCTGATTCCACCACGTCGTGGCACATATTTATACTGGTTATCCCATCCTGTAATCTCTGATATGAGAAAGGAAATGTATGTTATTTTTTTTATATTTTTAATGGGGGGGGGGGGGATTTTATTATTTTGGAGCATACGAACAGTGTACAGTTTATTATTGTGTGTTCAGCCTTTGCTAAGGCTGCAGAAACTTAACCCCGTTTCTTCATGCATTTGTATCATGTACAATGATAATTTTTGGGCAATATTTTTTTTAAACTGTCGTGTACATGCATGCATCTGCATTCTAGTTTGGGTCTCATGGCTGCATACGAACGAAGACTTTAAATAAATAAATGGTCTTGTGTTTCCCAGTGGTGATGACTGTTCAGATCCTTCAGACAGTTGTAGGCTGGTTTGTAGATAAATGCCCTCAGCTACTGCACTCGAGGGTGGCTGGAAATCCATATAAACATATATATATAACACAGATAGCTCAAATTCGTCTGGACTGGGCTCAGTAGTTCGAGGGATCCATAGTTCAAGGGATATCTTACAAAGATAAAAGAAGAAGAAGAAAAATAAGGGTCGCTGGCACATTTCGAGGGATGCGTGTTCAACTAATCCGTGTTATACTGTAGTTTAGTTTTCGGAAGAGTTTTACGGCACTTTCAACACAATAAGGTCATATAATTGCCGAAGAATAGATGTGTTACAAGAGAGTAACATACACATAAAAAGAAGGAGAGATCAGGCTGGCAGATGTTTGATATGAAAGAAGGAGCAAACCACACCAGAGCACCCGCCAATCACCCACTGTTAAGATTTGATTTGTAAAAGTATGTGTTTGTATATTTTACATATATCGTCAGCAAGCTGTTCAGTTGTTCTAAGCCCGGACAGCAAAGTTTTTCAGGAGAGAGAAGAAAAAAAATTTTATTTAAAAAAGATTAACTACGAATACTGTGGACTGCGGATGGGTTGATTTTGATGTCCTCGGGGTAATGAAAAAAAAAGATACTACTCGTCTGAAGTTCAAGTTATAACCCTAGGGAACTGTAAAGAAGAAGAGGTATACGAAGAAGAGGTGCTGGGACCTGAGAAAAAGATAATAATAATATATAACATTTATATAGCGCATTTCCAAAAAAGTAGCTCAATGCACTTTACATTGGAATACACATATTCAAAACCTTTCTTACTACTTCCTTTCTTTTCTTGCAATATATTATATATTTATGCACTCACACACACACACATACATACACACGTGCGCGCGTGCGCTGACTATTTTCATTCAGACGTAGGCACAGAACAACTATAAGAATAATGCTTAGTAAAAGGTTATGAAGGATAGGCCTGTGGGAACAGGAAAGGCTCAAGATGTCTTCTGAAGTTATCAAGTGTTCTTGTTTGCCTTAGTTCAACGGGAATCTGTTTCACCTAAATCAACCTGAGATCAACTCAACCGAAGATCGACACTAGCAGAGTTGACTGTGTCTCGTGTGTTTTTTCGGGGCTATTTCCATCATTAAAACTTTTTGCTATTTTAACAAGATATTTACTGAGCACATGCAACAGATACCAAAAATTCAGAAACTCACGAAAAAAATATTTGTGAGGCAGCGTGGTGGAATCAGGCTCTCGTCAATTTTTGGGCATGTAGAGTTATTGCTATCATCTTAAATCTTATTCACTTGTCTTTATTTGGGTGAAAAAAATATCCATTTATCTTGAATTCAAGTCGAGATATTTGGGAAAGAAGGAGGTAGGGGTCACCTGTTTTCAGAGGTAAAATTAGTGAGAAAATGGCCGCCAAAGATTAGTTATTTCCTTAGCTTAAGAGTCCGTGGTAACTGAAAATTTACAATTTTTGTGCCTTTAATTGACGTTTTTCAGAAAAATCCACTCAGAAATGAGTTCTTTAATGGGCATGAAAGGTGTCGAACCAAAAAACAAAATTTTATAAAAATTCACAAACCTGCGGAAAAATGCAAGTTTCTTCACTTTGATTATTTTGACGAGAGCCTGATTCCACCACGCTGCCTCACATTTTTTAACATTTTGAGCTTACTGAACAGCTGAATGACTACAGATTTCCTGCTGAATACAAAAAACAATGGCCCTTTTTTTCTAATGTGCAACAAGTGGAAACATTGAACTGATCTGAAGCTTGAATTCTGAACTAACAACACTGTAGACGAATTTAAGAAAACTTTGTATATTTGACCATTATTAACATAAAATGGCCCAGTTTAATTAGGCCATCGGTAGATGTATTTTGTGTGCTATTCATTTTTGCTGAAATATCATGTACACTTTCTATTAAAAAAAATAAACATGAATTTCATGGATGTTACATGATGCGGAAAAGCTTGACCTTCGTTTATTTTTATTTTGATTTTTTCCTCTTCGTTTGTTCTTTGTCGCAGCGGTTGGGGTTGGTGCCTCTGGTTGGTACAAACTTTTCTTTCACTGTTGTATCTATGTCGTTCTTTCTTTTTTCCTGCATTGAATGATCATTATCGGTGGGTGGGTGGGTGGTGCTCTGGTGTGGTTCGTTTCTTCTTTCCTATCAAACATCTATCGTCCTTATCTCTCCTTTTTTTTTGGTGTTTATTACTCCTTTGTAACAACTCTAATCTTCGGCACTTATATGACCTTATTGTGTCACAAGTGCTGTAAAACTCTTACTAACACTAATTCAGTTCAATTTTGACAGGCATCTGTGGCGTAGGGGTTGGGTACTTTGACGACATATGCAGAGGACTCAAGTTTTGGTTCTTTTGTGGGGAGAATTCTTATCATATCTCGGCCTTTCTGTCGGGATACTGCACGTCTGCATCCCTCCAAGTCTAAGCCCCTTCAACCTGGATTGACCGTCAAGGCAGAGTCCAAGTCAGCCTCCTCAATCATCTAAATTGTGTGAATGAGGGCAGAAAACCCATAAATTATTTGTTCTGTTCTGTCTCTTTTATTTTTATAGTAGAGGGTTTTACGGCGCTCGCAACTGCATAAGGTCATATGAGCGCCAAGGGGTGGGTGTCAACAGAGAAGTCTTTACAGTGAATCAGATTTATTCTGCTCACCTCTCTAGCTTCAACAGCACAAGGTCTGCTTTGACTATCATTAGGCACCCCGGAAATAGCAGGTCACAAGAGAGTGACAAACATACAAAAGGAGTAGAGGAAAAATGACAATAGTAAGGATTAGGAAAGAAAAAGCAGTAG
>NW_004797589.1:840094-853717 GCF_000002075.1 Aplysia californica | reverse complement strand
CTACTCCTCAAGACAACAATTAGAACAGACATGCAACTATTACCGAAAGGCATCATGCAGAAGAGTTAACGCTCAAATGCTACTGGATGGCTAACAACAACAACCCGAGCTCTGACTACTGTCCTTGATGCAGGCAATGAACTGCACTAACTACAACATAACAGGAGTAATAAAAGATTCTGTAAACAGATTTCTGTTTGCAGCCAGTATATAAATGTAGATTACAGAACAAACAATACAGCTCGTAAGCTGACAAAATGCCTTTTTAAAAAAAAATTAATTCCCAGCAGTTTCGAAATAAAGAAGTTTCTTGTCATGTAACCATTTTAAAAATGCGTTCTTCAGGAATTCGATTTCTAATTTATTCAAAAACTAGTGGCAGTTTCGCTTTGATCGTTTCACACAAGTCATCATCATCATTGCCTTTCTCACCCTGCACCAGGGTATAGGCCGAGGACAAACACCCTCCACTTTTCTCTATCTTGGGCTAGCCTCTTGAGTCACACAAGCAGGGTAACCGATTAGGCTTTCGATTGAGCAAATAAACAAATTTCGCGCCAAAAATGAAAAAAAAAAAGCGTTTTGTCAGCTTACTGTCCTTGATGCAGACCGCGACCTGAGCACATTACAACATGACATTAACAGGTGTAATAAAAGATTCTATTCACAGGTTTCTGTTTGCGGCTAGTAGGCTATTTATACATTACAGAACATAGAATGTCAGTAGAAAGCACTTAAGATAAGTCCCAAAACTGAATACTTTTATTCTTTTCCTAAAAGCTATTACATTTATAATCAACAGGGAGGTATTTCTGATGAGCTATGAACTTTGAAAGACGAAGATTGCATACTTTGGAAGTTGTCCAGCAGTAAATGGACAAGGAATCTCCCAGATCATACGGTACTGTAACATTTTAAGTCGAGCCCGTAATTCTCATAGTCGATTTTTGCACCAGATAATAGAGTAGGGAAAAATATTGTTTAAAAAAACAAAACAAAATCAGAGACAAAAGGAAATCACAAAGAGTGACGTAAAAGAGACCTGACCAGACCAGCCTCTTTCAGTCAAGCAAAACACTCTGATATGATAGAAAATGTATCTTCTTTCCTGTGAATTACCAGCAACAGAAACTTTGGCAAAGTTATCATTTAAAAATTCAGTCTAATATCTAGCATCTGCGTTTGTCGCGGCCGCGATTTTTGGCATTTTTCAAAAAAGGCAAAACAACAGAGCCCCTTCATAACATATCAGACATGGGTTTTGATAAGTTCATGACAAAAGTAAAATAAACCGTTGCTCAGAATAAATACTTCTTTTCCTGCGGTATATCTATCCTGTAGACAGCCTCAGCCAGGTTGAGGTACCCCAGGTAGGAGGCGGAGTTTGGGGTGGTGTCGTAGTGGTAGTGACCGCCCTGCCCGTGGTGACTGAAGCAGTGGAAGTGCTCACAGCGCAAGTGCAGTTTCTGGATATAGAGAAAAAAAAGGAAAAAAAACATTTATTGGATTTATTATAAAAGCAGATGTACTAAACCCCATTAATAATGATAATAATAGTGATAATAATAATAAAACCGATGATGATGATGATGATAATAATAATGATAATAATAATAATTGTTATAATATTATTAATGATAATGATAATCATCATAATAATTATAATATTAATAATAACAATAATAATAATGATAATAATTATCATAATAATGACAAAAATAAGATGATTATGATAATAACAATATTAAACGAGAATAATAAAAATAATAGTAATAATAATATTAATAATTATAATTATAATTTTTTAAAAATAAAATAAATGGTAATGCTCAATAACATGCTCAATGCCCTTTACAACCATTGTGACCCCAGCAAACCCAGGAACACTCAGAAATGTTCTCGGCTTCCCAGTAGGCATACAGTGCAAGCTGCGGATTGCCTGCACCCATTAACCCTTCCAGCCCCAGCCATTTTTGTACACTCCCTAACCCCAGTCCCAGCCAATACAACAGTATTTCAGAAAAAGAGGCATTATTTCTAAAAAGTGATGTAGTATCTTTGTAATGTAGCTTTGATAATAACATATACCAATTTTTAAAGATAAATGAACAAGTAATAAGAAAATTAAAGTTTAATCACGTTCGCTAATTTAGAAAAATGCGCGAATTCGGTAACCCCCCCCCCGAAACTGAGAATATACACTCTTGGGGCGGAGGGAGGTACAAGCGCTGCTGAAAATATACGCGCTTGGGGCTGGAAGGGTTAACAACAATAATATCGAGGCAAAAAACACAAGACATAAGTGGTCGCTTTTAAGCACAAGGGGGCTGTCCTGAAAAATGCTGTTTTGAGAAAATCGAAGGTAAAGTTTTTGCCCCTAGTCCAGATTCTTTAAAAGACAAGGGGAGTTTTCTCTATAACCAAACAAATATACACACCTATGAAACCAAACTTCTCCTGTATAGGTAGGGCAATGTCCACTTTTGGTGGAGGTCAAGATTTCTAGAAACACCCGAAATCTGGGTTAGCCCGTTAGTCCTGAAAAGTGACCAAATCTGGTGCAGGTTGCTTTTCTACAAAAGGTTGAAAATTAGCAAAAGGTTACTCTGTGGAATACATACGTAAAGGTTTGGACAAGGTGTCTTAGCTCTTTAAGCCTCATCAGACGCTGCATCCGAAGCTAGTGACACATTTGTGAGGCAACGTGGTGGAATCAGGCTCTCGTCAATTTTTGGGCATGTGGAGTTATTGGTATCATCTTAAAGCCTGTTCACTTGTCTTTATTTGGATGAAAAAAAATATCCATTTATCTTGAATGCAAGTCGAGATATTTGCGAAAGAAGGGGGTGGGGGTCACCTGTTTTCAGAGGTAAAATAAGTGAGAAAATAGCCGCCAAAGATTTGTTATTTCCTTAGTTTAAGAGTCCGTGGTAACTAAAAACTTACATTTTTGTGCCTTTAATCAACGCTTTTCAGAAAAATCCACACAGAAATGAGTTCTTTAATGGACATGAAAGGTGTTGAGCGAAAAAAACAAAAATTTGATAAAACTTCACAAACCTGCGAAAAAATGCAAGTTTCTTTACTTTGATTATTTTGACGAGAGCCTGATTCCATCACGCTGCCTCACATTTTGTTTTATTTAGTGATGGTTTTTGCTTGATTTTCGGAACTATTCGCAAACCAAGTTTTTTATTAAAGACTAAGCCTTTGTTTCCACCATTTGTTTGTTTTAGTAGAGGTTTTACGGCGCTCGCAACTGCAGAAGGTCATATGAGAGCCAGTTTCCACCATTTACAAGTTGGAGGTGTCAGCTTTTTGGGCTATAACAACGTGTTGTTATTTTTCTGCCTCCTGAAAAATTTCGCTTTCTGGGCATAGCTAGAACAGTTGTACAGCTCGCCCGTCCCTCCCTGGACTGTCCAGTGCGGGCTTATTACCTCAGGGTCGCCAGACACAATCTCTCCGACGTGAATCAGCGGAGCATCCATCTCGTAAAACTTCAGCCAGTTGTCAGATTGCTCGTCTGTTTCTAGGGCTGTTTTGCTAAAGTCAGGCTGGATGAGAAAAGCAAACAATAATGATAACAATAATAATAAAAATAAAGATGATGATAATAATAATAACAACAACAACAGTAATAATAATAATACTAATGGTAATAATAATAATGATAATATTGTCATTTTTATTATTATTATTATTATCATTAATATTATTATTACTGTTATTATCATTATTATTATTACCATTAGTAATTAGTAGGGGCAAAGGAGGTGAGGGGGTAGGGGCAGAAAGAGGAGACAAAAGCATACAACAGAACATTGTTAGAGAGCAGGAAAGGAAGTGAAAGGAGAAAATTTTTAGAGAAGAAAATTTTCCGTCGCTATCCAGATTCGAACCTGGGACCATTGAATGAGTGCTGTAAAACTTTTACAAAAACAAAACAAAAACCCTCTATAGTAACACCTATAATCTTTGAACTACTTTATACGACCTAGCTAAGCTGCAAATGCTGTAAAACTCTTCAACTAAAACTAAACTAAGAGCTCCTCACCATAACGTGGATGTTGGCTTTTCCCGTCTGCAGCAAGAACGTCCCCCCGACACCAACTGTTTTGTCTCCGTAATGAGCCGCCAGAGTTTTCCGCACACAAGAAACAAAATTCTCGGGACCAGTGCGGTCTTTCACCTTGAGCTCCAAGACCTGCCGTAAAGGTGTGAAACCAAACCATTAACATTCTTCAAAAGCAAAAATATTCATACACTCTAATTGACACATTTCCTTGCAAATATATACAAGGGGCATAGCATTCAAAAACCCGCCATAAGGATGAAACCGTTAACATTTTCTAAAGCAAAAAAATTCATTCACTGTAATTTAAACATTTCCTAGTAAATATATACTAGAGGCATGGCGTATAAAACCTGACATAAAAGGATGAAACCATTAACATTTTACCAAAGCAAAAATATTCATACATTGTAATTTATATATTTCCTAGCATGCATTCTAAAAAGTGATGTAGTATCTTTGTAATGAAGTTTAGATAATAGCATATATAACAATGTTCAAAGGAAAATGAACAAACATTATGGAAATTGAAGTTTAATTAGGTTCGCTAATTTCGAAAAATGCGCAAATTCAGTACCCCCCCCCCCCCCCGCACGAAACAGAAAAAAAGCTCTTGGGATGGTGAGAGACACACGCGCTGCTGAAAATATACAAGCAGATTTGGAAATCGCCAAACTTGTGGCGGCCATTTTCTCGCTAATTTCACCTCTGAAACCAGGCGACCCCCATCTTGTTCAATCGACAATATCTTGACTTTTTTTTTTCGTAAGTGTTTTACGGCGCTCGCAACTGCATAAGGTCATATGAGCGCGCGGGACACACCTAATATTTTTCAGTTGGTAGGAAATTTTGAATTTTGCCCGGGTGGCGGCCGAAGCCTACTCTTATCGATTTTAGACCACCGAGGGACCTTTAACGTACGCAACTTGCACACGGGCCCTCCGAGATTTTTCGCCCTTGTCCGAGAAGGCTAGGTGTAGATCTTTCCTACCAGAAGATCAGGGGTGTGGCAGAAAGACAGCAGTAAGGAGGAGCCAAGGAGTAGCAGTAGAAAGACTGCAGAAAGAGTCTGAAGCCCAGAGAAGGGGGCAAAGGAGGTGGGGGGTGGGGGCAGAAAGAGGAGACGAAAGCAGACAAAAGAATATTGGTAGAGAGCAGGAAAGGAGGTGAAAGGAGACAATTTTAAAGAAGAAAATTTTTCGGTCGCTACCTGGATTAAAACCCGGGACCTTTTGAATGAGAGGCCAACACCTTAACCTCTAGGCCACGAGAGCCCCTTCTTGACTTTTATTCAAGATAAACAAATGAACAGGCTTCAACTAAGACGATACCAATAATTTCATACACCCTAAAACTGACGAGCGCCTGATTCTACCGTGTTGTGACACATATAATGTGGGCTCAAACTTCGGAGTTAACTGCGGTTTTTACATTTAAAAAAAACAAAAAAACCAAGGGGGGGAAGGGGAGTGGCCGTTTGTCCAAGTGATTATCCTGCTGTCAATCAATCATGCAGGATGTCATATGTCCACGAATGAAGCTTCGATGACAATTTTTCAAAAGACACACATTCCTTTACCTTTCCTGGTTTCCCTTGCGACAAAAAGAAGTTTCCAAGAAGGCTGAACTCCCCAGATTTCTCTTCCATTATGGTGTACGAGCCATCCTGAAGCGGATTTTAACAAAATAATTATTTTAATATCTCCAGAAGAAACACATGTTTTCTCAGTTAGAACGATAATAATAATAATTATAAATGAATTTATATTATAACACACCAGAATCCACAAAAAGTGATTGATGGTGCTTACAAAACACACACACACACACACACACACACACACACACACACACACACACACACACACACACACACACACACACACACACACAAGCTCTAAAGCTCAGTACCATTACGACATGATGCATAAATTTTTTTTAAAACAACAACAACAAAATGACAGATATTTCAGATATATAGAGTTCCAGCATTATAAATATACATTCCAGAACAATAAAAATAAATCTTTTCCATCAACACTGACTTTTGAGTAAAGAGAAGCACACTGACACTGACACAGGGATGATTGTTCATTCAGTGCAGCCAAAAAAGAAAAAAGACACACAGAAACAGCACAGCAGAGGGCTTACCCCTTCCCTGACAGAAACAGCACAGCAGAGAGCTTACCCCTTCACTGACTGAAAGAGCACAGCAGAGGGCTTACCCCTTCCCTGACAGAAACAGCACAGCAGAGGGCTTACCCCTTCCCTGACAGAAACAGCACAGCAGAGAGCTTACCCCTTCACTGACTGAAAGAGCACAGCAGAGGGCTTACCCCTTCACTGACAGAAACAGCACAGCAGAGAGCTTACCCCTTCACTGACTGAAAGAGCACAGCAGAGGGCTTACCCCTTCCCTGACAGAAACAGCACAGCAGAGGGCTTACCCCTTCGCTGACAGAAACAGCACAGCAGAGGGCTTACCCCTTCACTGACATAAAAGAGCACAGCAGAGGGCTTACCCCTTAGCTGACAGAAACAGCACAGCAGAGGGCTTACCCCTTCTCTGACAGAAAGAGCACAGCAGAGGGCTTACCCCTTCTCTGACAGAAACAGCACAGCAGAGCGCTTACCCCTTCATTCACAGAAAGAGCACAGCAGAGAGCTTACCCCTTCGTTGACCTTGACAATTCTTGACTTGTTGCTGCCCCCTTCCCCCAGCTGCACGTTACAGATGAGCTCACAATTGGTTCCCGTGTGGTGACAGGGGCCCGCTCCAGCCCCGATCAGGAAGGACCCCGGTAATTCTCCCAGGTTCGACACATCAGCAAAGGAATATTTCTGGACAAAATAATATACGCAAATGTCATTTTCTACCTAAATAATAAAAAAAAGTATATATTTCAAATAAAAAATGAACGTAATAAAGATTTTAAAATCACTGAGGGATCTTAAGCATGTGCAACTTGCACACGGGACCTTTGAGATGTCTGCGCCCTTATCAGAGAAGGCTAGGTTTAGATCTTAGACTACCCTAAGATCAGGGGTGTGGCTGAAAGTCCGCAATAAGAAGGAGCCAAGGAGTAGCGGTAGAAAGAGTCAGGAGTAAGGGTGAGAAGGACAGAGGGGGCGGGTGTGTGTGGGGGGGGGAAGAAGGGGTTGACGGGGTGGAGAGAAAGATAGATAACAGAATAGGACCAGAGAACAGGAAAGGAGGAAAAAGCAGAACATTACAGTAACCTTAGTTATAATAATAATAAATTTATAGCTTTTGTATAGCGCATATCCCCGCTCAACAGCAAGCTCTATGCGCTTTATACTATATCAGACCATAGATGCACTCCGAAACATTCTCAGCTTCCCGGGAAGCATACAGTGCAAGCAGCTGATTAAGCGCTAAAACACTAACTAACTGACAAGATCTTTCGCTGTCTATAGCCAGGTACCCATTCCCACCTGGGTGAAGTGAGGAAAATTCGTGTAATGGTGCCTTTCCCAAGGACACAACATTGGGCCCCTGACGGGATTCGAACCCACGACCTTAAGGTTGCGAGTCCGAGAGCCTAACCACTAGGCCACCGACGCCACACTTTACACTTCCTTACTTTTTCTTTCTGGGGAAAAGGTTTCAAGTAGTCAGGACCACCGACATCCAGAATCCTAGGGCGACCCGATAAACCTGGAAATATACATACCGGTTATTTCAGACATATAAATCATAGGGACGGGGGGAGGTTTAGTTTTAGTAGAGGTTTTACGACGCTTGCAACTGCATAAGATCATATGAGCGCCAGAAAATTAGAGGTGTTACAAGAGAGTAGCAAAGATATTTGTTTATTTTAGTAGAGGTTTTACGGCACTCGCAACTGCAAAAGGTCATATAAGCATCAGAAGATTAGAGGTGTTGCAAGAGAGTAACAAAGATATTTGTTTCTTTTAGTAAAGGTTTTACGGCGCTCGCAACTGCATAAGGTCATTATGAGCGTCAGAAGATTAGAGGTGTTACAAGAGAGTAACAAACATAAAAATGAAAAAGGGGAGAAAAGGACGATAGATGTTTGATAGGAAAGAAGAAGCAAACCACAATAGAGCACCCACCAAGGGGAAAACAGAAGAAAAAAATGTGAAGAGTAGAGGAGAACAAGGAAGATGAGGAAGAGAGGAAAAAATGCTCAAAGAAGGAAAATAAGGACATCATAGTGAAATCAGACGCTCGTCAAAATAATGAGATCAAAGAAAATTACCTTTTTCTGTCTTTTTGGCAAATTTTATCGAATTTTTGTTTTTTGACTCAACACCTTTAAGGTCCATTTAAAAAACATTTCTGTGAGAATTTTACTGGGAAAAGTTGATTTAAGGAACACACACATGTAAATGTGCAGTTTCTAAGGACTCTCAAGCATTGGGAGTCGCCAAACTTTGGCGGCCATTTTCTCATTAATTTTACCTCTGAAACCAGGCGACCCCAGCCTCCTTTAATTAAAGCACAAATATCTCAACTTCCATTCAAGGTAGACGAGTAGTATTATTTTCACCAAAGGCAAAATGAATGAAAAAGCTTTAAAATGATACCTTTTAATTCAATATGTCCTAAAAATTGACGAGCACCTGATTCCACTGCGTCGTGACACATAGATTCTAGATCTAGATCTATATATATATAAACATAGACATTTTTTTTTTTTTATTCTATTTTTTTCCTGGGGGGGGGGGGGGGGGGGGGGGGGGGGGTGGGGGTTGGTTTCGTTTTTTGTTTTTTTTGCTTGTTTTGTTTTGTTCTGTTTTGTTTTTATATTTTTTAAAAGTTTCTATTAAAAAATAATTAACATAAGATCAGTACCGGGTTATAAGAGACTATTTCACTGTACATGGACAGTAATAATGAAAAAAATCGCAATATATATTCAAAATATTTTCTCCCTTCAGACTCGGCCATTGTGAACTCGCAGCGTGTGATAAGTAACAACACAATATTCACGACCATCCAGCATTAAAGAAAAAAAATCATCAGCTGCTGCCATGAACTGCCATGAGAATTTCTTAACCCTTTGAACCCTGTGTTGAAGAAGGGTGGGGGGGAGTGGAGTTTGGGAAGGGGGGACAGGGGAGGGGAGGGGGGGATAAGGACATTATAAACTAAAAATTAAACAATTCCTATTTTAAAAAATGTTCTTTCCACAAAAGTATCTTCAAATAGTCCAGACTAACTGCCCCTTCTGGTCCTCTGTCGTCATGTGTACTGTGGCCCTAATCAAGCTTCTCCTGAGTCCAAGGACAGTACGTATGACTGACCACATTCATGAGGCATGGCACCAGACATACCAAGCATATTAGAGAGAACGTTATTTGTTTCCACTCTTTCTACCGCCAAGTGTAATTTAATTTATTCAAGCCATAGTCTTTGCCTGCTCTTGCATTCCCAATTTTTCACAAATCTGATTTTAATTAGCATCAGCTGAAGCTGAATATTCCACCTACATACAATCTCTTTTTCATACGTAGAGCAGAGAAAATTTGTTGAAGATAAATACAGCTGTTAAGTAAAAGTTTGTTTTGTTTAAGTGTTTTACAGCACTCGCAACACAATAAGGTCATATTAGTGCCACAGATTAGAGGTGTAACAAGAGAGTAACAAACACAAACAAAAATGAGGAGAAATAAGGCGGTAAATGTTTGATAGGAAAGAAGGAGCAAACCACACCAGAGCATCCGCCAACCACCAAAAATGACTGCTACTGAAGTTTTGATTTTTTTGCTCTCATTGCAGCACAAGTCAATTTTTTTTCCCTCTTCTCCTTTTTTTTTTACACTTCACGAAACAAACATTTCAAATCAAAACAATACATGCAGGCCTGTTCATGTAAGATACAAGATGTTAGCCACCAGGTATCTGACTGAAAGCTTGTGCACCTCAAATATTGTTATCCCATCTTATCCCAACAACAATATTTTTTTTAGAAAGAGTTTTACATCATTCGCAACACAATAAGCTCATATATGTGCTGAAGATTAGAGATGTTACAAGCAAGTAACAAACACAAAAAAGAAGGGGGGGGGGATAAGGACTATAGAGGTTTGAAAGGAAAGATGGAACAAACCACACCACAACACCCACCACCCACCCACTTTTAAACAACATGCACCCAGAAAAAAAAAGGAGATTTTCTACAGACACAAACTATAGCCAGCTGACATAAACCATTCTTCCTGCAATACAGGATCTCTTTTTGATAAAACATTATTTGTGAGGCAGCGTGGTGGAATCAGGCTCTCGTCATTTTTTGGGCATGTAGAGTTATTGGTATCATCTTAAAACTTATTCACTTGTCTTTATTTGGATGAAAAAAATATCCATTTATCTTGAATACAAGTCGAGATATTTGCAAATGAAGGAGGTGGGGGTCACTTGTTTTCAGAAGTAACATTAGTGAGAAAATGGCCATCAAAGATGAGTTATTTCCTTAGCTTAAGAGTCCGTGGTAACTGAAAATTTACATTTTTTTGTCCCTTTAATCAACGTTTTTCAGAAAAATCCACACAGAAATGAGTTCTTTAATGGGCATGAAAGGTGTCGATCCAAAAAACAAAAATTTTGATAAAAATTCACAAACCTGCGGAAAAGTGCAAGTTTCTTCACTTTGATTATTTTGACGAGAGCCTGATTCCACCACGCTGCCTCACATTTATTATTTGAAAAAAAAAAGAAAAGAGAACTGCTACACTCGGCCAACACAAAATCAGTACAGTCGGTGCCCCAGTCATAAAGTCAACATCAGCTTATCAGCAGTCATGGAATTTTCAGCAGCCATGAACTTTAGAGCTGAGATGACATAAGAGGAGAACGATATAATCCCATTGTGTGCACACAGTCTAAGGTTTCAGATAAGAGGCAGGCAGACAACTGAGTTTCCTCAACATGACCTCAAGATAAAAGTTCAGTTAATCAGTACTTGAAAGTGCTTCAACAATTATAACAATATAATATATACATACACTGTCTTGATTTGGGTTCACGTTTCGACAATCTTCTTAAAAAACATTGCCAAAAACACACACACACACAAAGATACACACAAGCATACACACACAGAGACACACATAAACAGACAGACACATACATATACAATACACACACACACAAAGATACACACACACACAAACATACACACAAACACACACACACAGAGACACACATAAACAGACAGACACACACATATACAATACACACACACACACACACACACACACAAACACTCAAACATATACACACATACACACGTAAACACACATACACACACAAATACAAACACACACACACACACACACACACACACACAAACAAAAAGCAGGGAAGTACTTGACGTATGATAGACCAGTCAGTTCTTGACCTTTCCGTCATAAATGAACAACACGTGTGATTCTGACTTGAACAACAGTCACACAATGCGGACAGTAATATAATAACGTCTACAATTCAATAGTTTTCGCACCTAGAGATGCTATGGTCTCAAGTTTCGATTTGAGAGACCTGCTGACAAAATGAGTTACTTCTCGCAATCCACAAATGGAGATATTGACCAAAAATCAACTCTAGGGTTGAATTTGTAGATTTTCTATTGGTGCCATATTCTTTAAGTATAACATGCCCTTTATTATTTCATACTTCTAAACTGTAAAAACTTCACCTATAAGCCTGATGTATCTACTTTAATAATGTTTGAATCAGAGAAACAACTCATTTTGTCAGCACACTTCACATTTAGAAATCATACTCAATAGAGGGTAAAAAAACGTTACTTGCAATAAGGAAAGTAATAAGCCTACATGTAGACCTAATATTATATATATAAAATGTTTAATGGAAAAACAGAAATTCATTTTGACTCTTCAATACTTACAAAAGTATTATTTGCATTTTTTCTTCTTTATCCGTTTGTTTGTGCATCTCTGGCCATAGCAACACAGATTCCCCGAAATGACAAGGGACAAAATTATTTTAGGAATGCAAATTTATCTAAGTCCTCGTTATTGTAAGTAAAGGGACAAGATTATTTTAGGAATGCAAATTTATCTAAGTCCTCGTTATTGTAAGTAAAGGGACAAGATTATTTTAGGAATGCAAATTTATCTAAGTCCTCGTTATTGTAAGTACTGTAACGGCCACCTGTAACAGAAAAATCCCTTGTACAAACGATCACTTTCCATTTCGCCGCTTTCATATTTCTACATTATAACATTGCTGTGCTAGATGCCCACATGTCTGGATGTTAATCAAAATAATACATCAATAGGTATAGGACAACCTGTCCGGTGTGCAATGACGTTGTTGCCCAGGACAGGTAATACAGGTAGGTATAGGACAGAACGAAAAACAAAATAATTTTAACAACTCTATCGGGCAACTGTAGCAGTAGCAGGCCAGCACAGGCTAACATTGTTCATCTCGGTAAATTGCAAAGTAGACATGAAAGTTGTCAGCACGGAGAAATATTCACCAGAAAGCAATTGAAAAGGCAACAACAACAAACGCTAATTTCACCTAACAATTATCATCATCCAGTGCCAGATCTGCAACAGACATCTGCGATCATGGTTCTCCATTCATTCCTATGCTCGGATGCTCTCAAAAAAAGCTACGTTTCCCTGATCTTTCTCTGTTACCCGTTTGTTACACATATTATATACGTCATGTATACAATTCACCTTTTTCCGCAAGATCAAACGGAGCAGCTGTGAGATCAGGGCAGTCCACAACCTTCACCTCTGCAGTGCTGAAATTATTTGCGAGCCCTTTCTGTAAAACTAGAAACAAAAAACAAAAAAAAGATAATTTTTATACCAACAATAATATGCATCATCCCCTTTATTGAAATATAACGGGAAAATGGCAGTTTTCACAATTTAAAATAAAAATGTTTAAATAATAATAGATAGCATTTGTATCATAGCGCAAATCCCCTCTCAACAGCAAGCTCTATGTGCTTCACAATCTATACTCTTACCCCAGAAGACCTGAGAGCATTCTGAAACAACCTCAACTTCCTGGGAAGCATACAGCGCAAGCAGATAGGCGCTAAAACACTAACATACTGACAAGAAAAATTTTTATTTGTCCATTTTCATCTGTTTTGTCCATCATGATATAATTTTGTCAACCCATATATATATATAATTTTTATCCAAAAACAACTGTAGCCATGCACTAAGTGACATCTCAAAGAGTTGTAAGTGAAAAAAAAAGTCTGCACATAGATCAGGCATAAATTATTCATGACATGACTTGGCATTTCACCGAGATCTTCAACTGGCTGTCAGAATAAGATTTTTTCATTTTTTTATAAGAGCTAAAATAATTTCAAGGACAAAAAGATTAATAGTAAGGTGTACAAGTTCATGGGTCCAAGAATATATAGCAAGATAGTATATTTTGTGAGATGCTTCATACACTTATGGTTCTTCAATGTAATACAAGGACAATATAATTAAGACCATAGAGGCTAGGAGTATAATCAGAAACAGCAAGAAAATATATATGGATTTAAAATATA
>NW_004797589.1:838189-839787 GCF_000002075.1 Aplysia californica | reverse complement strand
ATACAGTCGATCCTGCCATGACGGCCACCTGTATATATTTGAAAGAAATCTCATCCAGATTTGACTCCAAGCTCCGCTGTACTGATCCATCTGTGAAGATGACTACATCGCCCTGTCCATGTTCTCCTCGATCAGCGTCTCTACCTCGGCATTGGCTGCCACCTCAGGCCACTCACAACATTCTCTGCCTAAGGTTGCTACCACTCGAGTATACTGCCCAGGTGTGTCAGTGACGTTGACCTATATGATGCGCTGCCTCTTCGGACCTCTTGCACTTCACAGCATTTAGCCAAAGTCGTCGCTGCCTCATTCTCATCCATTTAGTCCCTCAGACAGTACTTCCTACTTTGTCATGCAGTGGGTGCTGACCATCGGCACAGACTCTCAAATACGCTTTCACGTCGAGAGGCATTCATTAGCATGATTCAAACGCCTAGACGCCGTCATATTGTCACTTCTAGGCGGTTGAATCACGCAGATTTTGGTATGTCTAATCTGCCTATATTAAGTAAACTTATGTAAGAAAGCTTTTTAAAAAAAGTTACAGACAATCGTCCTACATCATATTATAGATCTATCATAGATCAATATCAATTTAAAATTTCAGATTCATAGATACGAGCATAGAAATAACGGCCAGTAGTAGTAGTAGGACCTAAAATAAAAATTGCTGTTCTCCTAAAAAAGTTGTCTCTTATTCTTATGGTGGTTGAATCACTCGGCTAGAGATATGTATTATTATAATAGATCTAGGCCTATATAGATATTTATTAATATTAAATATCACAGTGGAAGAAAAGTTTAGCAGACCACAATAATTAGTCAATAATAAGTCATCGGGAAAAAGAAAGAAAACCACACAAACTGGCCTACACTTTCAGATCTTATTAATGTCTTATTGAACTTGGATGCAATGCCAGGACTAGGCTAATACTAATACACTAGAGTACTAAATCTAGATCTAGATCTAGATCTAGTTAATAAACTAATAAATTTACCTTCGGCAACTTCCTCCAAAGGTGGCTGGTGAAGGGGCATTTTCTGAACTGGCAACATGGTTTTGAGTGTTGTTGGTACGCGCAGGGCTTTTTTTATGTTGAATCTAGGCGTGGGCTAACAAGCTAGAACAGAATGTAATCTACAGTTACTTTGTTAACTCAGAACTCTAGTGAATTCGGAATACAAGGTCTATTCCCTCCTGGTCCTTGCTGCTTCAGTCTAAAACTTGTTCGATGTTCTGGCCTGAAACCTACTTTCGATTTACGCTCTATTCACTCTTGTCAGTGCAAGTACGAAGCGAAGACTGCCGACTCGACACTCGACTGCCAGATTCAAACGTTCGTTGACCGAGACGGCGAAAGTGGGCGGTGCCCAAACCGATGTCTGTTCCGATATCAAGCGACCCGCGAAGGTCATAAGGCGAACAGCTATAGTTAAAAAACATTATTTTTTTCTAAGCTAAAAAAGGGGATTGACAAATGGGTCTTGCAACAAAGCTGATTTTGGTGTAATTTGAACCAGAAGGCCTTGCTCTATCATGTATGAAATACAAAACGAGGGTATAAATTGGAGTAGACGGAAGTTGTTAAAATACCCTC
>NW_004797589.1:831119-836208 GCF_000002075.1 Aplysia californica | reverse complement strand
GTTTAGCTTATTTAGGCCACACTGTGGCCCAAATAAGGTCACCCATATATTATATATATATTATATATGTCGCCTCATTCAACAATATAGTATGCCAATTTTCGAAGCAATGAAATCAATAATAATTTTGTTTATATTATAGTAAAAAGTTGTACAGCATGATGAGACGTGTCGATTGGTCTTGGTGTTTCTCCTATTTAACATGGGTAACGAATTTAGACGAATTAGATAATGTGTATTTTTCTGTCCCCTGTGTTTTATGCACCCCGCATAATTTAGCAAAATTTGATAATTTTTTGCATAACTTCTAATTATTTTCCTTTATCATTCTTTGTTAAAATTAACAGAATCGCATAATTTCACATTTTTGGGCTCAGTTTGCATAATTTCAGAATTTTACTTGCATAAAAAGACGGGGACAGATTTTTTAGATACTGTCCAAAGGGGAATAAAAACATTTGTTGGCTTTTTTTTTTCTCCTCATGATCTCGAAATTTGACATACAACAGTGTTGAAGGATGGCCCAGATACTATATTTTGTCTTAATCTGACGGTCCTCAGTACGTAGACACAGACAAAACTGATAAAATAATAAGAAATGTAATTGAACAATAAGTAATTGAAAACAATAAGAATTGTAATTGAAAACAATAAGAATTGTAATTGAAAACAATAATAAGAAGAAATGTAATTGAAAAATAAATAATTGAAAACAATAAGAAATGTGATTAAAAACAATAATAATACGAAATGTAATTGAAAACAATAATAATAAGAAATGTAATTGAAAACAAAAACAATAAGAAATGTAATTGAAAACAAAAAACAATAAGAAATGTAATTGAAAACAATAATAAGAAGAAATGTAATTGAAAACAATAAAAAATGTAATTGAAAACAATAAGAAATGTAATTGAAAACAATAAGAAATGTAATTGAAAACAATAAGAAATGTAATTGAAAACAATAAGAAATGTAATTGCTATGGCAGTGGGAAAATCGCTCGAATAAACAAGAACCAAGTTGTTACATAATTTGTAGTATTGTACATCAATGTGTGAATGAACGTTCTACCAATCTACTGGTAGAAGTAAAAATGTTGACATGACAAGAATAAACATGAACCAGGTTGTTACGTAATTTGTTGTAATGTACATCAATGTGTGAATGAACGTTCTACTGGTAGAAGTAAAAATGTTGACATGACAAGAATAAACAAGAACAAAGTTGTTGCATAATCCATTCCCAAAGGGGGGACATTTCTCTTTCAAGCACAGTAGAATTGTAAATGGGCTGACTCATGTCACGCTCCTAACTGTGCCTGATCTACAACAGGGAACTGCTGCTTTTTCTTTCCTGATCCTTACTATTGTCATTTTCCTCTACTTCTTTTGTATGTTTGTCACTCTCTTGTGACCTGCTATTTCGGGGTGCCTTGATAGTCGAAGCAGACTTTGTGCTGTTGAAGCTAGAGAGGTGAGCAGTCTAAGTCTGATTCCCTATAAAGACTTCTCTGTTGACACCTACCCCTTGGCGCTCATATTACCTTATGCAGTTGCAAGCGCCGTAAAACTCTCTACTATAAAAAAGAACATTCTACAAGTAGAAGTAAAAATGTTGACATGACAAGAATAAACAAGGACCAAGTTGTTACATAATTTGTAGAATTGTAGATCAATTGTGTGAATGAATAATTCCACTGGTTAAAGTAAAAGTGTTGACATGACAATTTAAGTCATCTACTTCTACAAAATGCAAAACGTGCTAAATTCTTCTTCTCCACAACAAGTCAGTAGATTTATTATTTTATGATAATATTAATACTAATAACAGGTATTATATTATTCAGAACAAGAAAACTGATATTTATCTCCTAAAAGCATGGTGAGAAAAAAAGGACAACTGAAGCTGCAACTGGTGTTAAAAAATATTTTAAAAAGCTACTGGGTACAGCCGAGGCCAGTGACAAACTGGGCCTGATCTACATCTAGCCTTCTCGGACAAGGGCGAAAAATCTCGGAAGTCCCGTGTGCAAGTTGCGCACATTTAAGATCCCTTGGTGGTCTAAAATCGATAAGAGTAGGCTTCGACCGCCACCCGGGCAAAATTCAAAATTTCCTACCCACTAAAAAATGTTTAATTTGTCCCGCGCGCTCATAGTATGGCCTTACGCAGCTGTGAGCGCCGTAAAACACTTACACAAAAAAATAAAAATAAATAATAATTTTTTTTTTTAATTTAAAAAATTAAAATATGGGCCTGTGACAAACTGGCATGCTTCCCAGCACGAAACTGTCCCTGTTTTAGATCTTTGACGTGAACTCTCGCTTCTCTTCCTTTTCACGGGTTCCCCCTGCATAGTCTGTTGTTTGTCGAAGAAATCTTGGATTGGGGATTCCTTACTTTAACACAATTGGTCGCTTTTAAGTAAGGACAAGCGGGCTAGCCCGGATTTCGGGGGTTTCCAGCAATCTTGACCTACACCAAAAATGGGCATTGCTCCACCTATAGATCTAGGGGACGTTTGGCTTCATTGGCGTGTTCATTTGTTTGGTTCTAGATAAAACTGTCCTTGTCTTTTAAAGAAACTGAACCAGTGGCAAAAACTTTAACTTCGATTTTCTCGAAACAGCATTTTTCGGGATAGCCCCCTTGTGCTTTAAAAAAAACCCCAATTATCACCCTCCCGCCCTCATTTCTCATCTTCCCCTCTCTCTCTCTCTCTCTCTCTCTCTCTCTCTCTCTCTCTCTCTCTCTCTCTCTCTCTCTCTCTCTCTCGGAAAAACAACAGTTAACCACGCAAACCAAAAAAGAAACCAACAAATCATTGCAAAATTGAAAATCACCACAACCATAACCTGCCATTAAAACTTCTTGTTCCTCTACAACATACATAATATACCAGCAAACCCACGTGCCCCCTCTGGTGACCCCCGGATCTGCGCATTAGGCTAAGTACATTAGTGTCAAGACGTGGTGGAATCAGGCGCTCGTCAAAATAACGAAATAGGAGAAAAAGACTTTTTTTTATTTGCCAGTTAGGAAGATTTTATTGAATTTTTATTTTTTGACGAAACACCTTCAATGTCCATATAAAAACACGTTTCTACGTGAATTTTACTGAAGAACATTGATTAAAGGAATAGAATATGTCATTGTTCAGTTTTGAAGGTCTCTTTACCAAACTTTGGCGACGATTTTCTGGCTAATTTCACCACTGAAACCAGGCAACCTCATTTCCTTCAATCGGAAATATTTTGACTTCTACTTAAGATAGATGGATATTTATTCCATAAGCAGCAAGGCAAATGAAGCAGCTTTCAGATGATACCAATAGCTCCAAATACCCAAAAAATTGACGAGCGCCTGATTCCACCGTGTCGCACCACTCACTGAAATGGGCATATAACGTTTACTTCCCCCCACAGATAATAAACTTGCCAAAGACCTCTGTGTTGGCTCATGGCCACAGCGCCCCCCCCCTCCCCTCCCCGGAGACCAGTTAGGCGATCTCTCGCTCAGAGCAGAAGATATTCGGAGACGTCTCCGGCGAGTACCCAGGAACTATTCGAAGACGTACTCCCGCACACAGATACACTGCTTTGGGGGTCAAACTGCGTATTGTTTGCTGCAGATCACACATATAGCCGCTAAAACTTGCAAATCTATTATTTTCCAGAAAATTTCAAACTTAATTGAAAAGTATCAAATTATGGGTTAAAACAGGGGGTCACCCCTGTGTAAACCCCCCCCCCCCCCCCCCCCAGATTGTTTTTACTTGGTCTAGAGGCACAAAGCATTTTGATTGGTTCATCTCCGTGGGAGACGTCTCTGAATAGATACTGCGTTCGCTGAGAGAGGAGAATTTTTTTTCCTCCGACCTCTTCCTTCTTTCCTTCCGTTGCCTCCTTCTTTCCTTCCGTTTCCTCCTTCTTTCCTTCCGTTTCCTCCTCCTTTGCTTTGCGTAAACTTGTCTGTCTGTTGTTCCTCTCCTCGAGTAGGGATGGTTTGAATCCACGTGCGCAGGATCTGAAATACAGTCGTACCTGTCAAAAACGGGAAGGGGTCATTTCAATAGCGTACCTTATTCAGTTTCTTATAAAGAAAAGGAGAGTTTTCTCTATAACCCAACAAATATACACAGCAATGAAACCAAACTTCTCCTATAGGTTGGGCAAAGCCCATTTTTGGTGTAGGTCAAGATATCTGGAAACCCCCGAAATCTGGGTTAGCCCGCTTGTCCTTAAAAGAAAGCAATTGCCCAAATTATTTCTTGTTGTTTCAAGTACAAGAAAACTACCAAATTTAAAACAATAAATAAATAAATAAATAAATAAATAAATAAATAAATAAATAAATAAAAAGATAGTGCTCACGTTCGTCAACCTTGCGACTTGAGTAAAAGTAAAAGTGGAAATGTCTCTGTAGTTGGATTATTAGCACACGAAACAAAACCTTGTTATGTTACCCCATTAATCATTAATACAAAATAAGTTAAAGGCATTTGTTGTTTGTTATAGTAGTTTTACGGCGCTCGCAACTGCATAAGGTCATATGAGCGCCAAGGGGTGGATGTCAACAGAGAAGTCCTTACAGGGAATTAGACTTACTCTGCTCACCTCTCTAGGTTCAACAGGACAAAGTCTGCTTCGACTATCAAGGCACCCCGAAAATAGCGGGTCACAAGAGTGTGAGAAACATACAAAAGAAGTCGAGGAAAAGACGATAGTAGGGATTACTTTAGAAAAAGCAGCAGTTCCGTGTTGTAGTTCAGGCACAGTTATGAGCATGACATTGTTAGATCAGCCCATTTACAATTCTACTGTGTATGAAAGAGAAATGTCCCTCCTTTGGAAATGGCATAAAGGCAAAGGCATTTTTTATCATACCAATAACTAATACTTACCTGGAAAAAAAACCCACTTGGGCAATAGTGGTATGACTATGACCGTGGTTATGGCTTTTAGTTTGTTTAGTTTTAGGAAGAGTTTTAAGGCACTTGCAACACAATTAGGCCATTCAAGTGCCGAAGATTAGAGTTGTTGCAAGGAAGCAACAAACATAATAAAGAAGTAGGGGGGGGGGGGGG
>NW_004797589.1:823964-831019 GCF_000002075.1 Aplysia californica | reverse complement strand
GGGGGGGGGGGGGGGGGGATAAGAACGAAAGGTGTTTGAGGAAAGAAGAAGAAGTCAACCACGCCAGAGCACCAGCCAACCACCCACAATGAACTGTTAGTGTTAAGTTAATGTTAATCTACAAAAAAAACAAAACAATCCCAGTCTTTTTAGTTTTTGTTTTAGTACGTTTCACGTCACTTACAGCACAACATAGGTTGTTGAAGAAGTGCACAAGGTTAGAGAGCTGTTTATTGAGAGTGACAAGGTATACAAAGAAAATACATTTTTTACTTTTTTTTTTATAGTAGAGGGTTTTACGGCGCTCACAACTGCATAAGGTCATATGAGCGCCAGAAGATTAGAGGTGTTACTAGAGAGTAACAAACATAAAAAAGAAGAAGGGGAGAAAAAGATGATAGATGTTCAATAGGAAAGAAGAAGCAAACCACATCAGAGCACCCACCAACCGCAGAAGGTTAGAGAGGTGTTCGTTTAGAGTGACAAGGTATACAAAGAAAAGAAAGAGGAGAGATACGGAAGGTAGATGTTTGAAAGGAAAGAAGAAGCAAACCACACCAGAGCATCCGCCAACCACCCATTCCTCACCTCTGAGATGACTCAAACAGCAGACTGTCGTCTCTATATTATATTTGTGAAAGTTCGTCACTTTGGCCGCCTATAACCTCCGAACCACTTAACTTTCGAATTTGAAAAAAATAACGGCGGTTCAGAATCATTTAAAGGGTACACAGTTATATTAAGGAGTCTGAAGTCATTGTAGTTTAATTTTCAGTTTTTTTTAATAGTTTTGTTTAGATCTAACCTTTGGAAAGTCAAGACGCCATAGTAAACAAGTGAGGTTTCCATTCACTAGCCGTGCCCACTGACGAAAACAGAATAGAGAATCAATTTATACATCTCTATATCTAGACCTTCAATTGTTTTGCATCTCTCAAGATTTACTGCTCCATTCCAGTAGAGTAAATATAGTATGCCAATGATTTTCAGTTGATGTTAATGCACCGATCATTCCTTTCATCGAAAGGGGGCCTAGCTTTATAATGATCTTTTTCGGTTGATTGGTGTATTATTAGACAAATTCATACACCCACTTTCAAGAGGTAAAGACCGTACATAACAAGATAGTTCACTCAGCCAAAAAAGTGTCTGCGAAGTCCGCGCATTGCTACAGATGGCGCTGCAGTCTTTGTTTTAAAGCTCTCTTTCGTTTCTCGAAAAGAAGAATAGGAATAGCACAGTTTGTTAGTTTCACTTCTATCGTTTTTCACACAAATAGGGTAACTGTTCGCAAAGTCCGCTCTTTTTCGAAGAGGGTGCTACCGAATTTTGAAAACACATTTTCAACTGAAGTTGAAAAAAGAGAGGAGTGAACTATCTTGTATACACGATCTTTGATAGAGGTGTCGAGAGTATTGTAAACAAGAGAAAATGGACTAAAATTCGCTTACGAAAATAATTGCAGTAACTTTATTATCTATAATTGTTACATATCACAAAATTTATACACCAGGCTGTAAAATACAGGACACAAAAAAAGAAGGAAATCAAAATTTTAACATCTTTTTTTTTTGAGAACACAAAGGCTGGATAAAAGAAAACAAAGCTGAAACGTCCGAGGACAGATTGGAAGGGTAATACCAATAAGAAGCAAAAACAAAACAACGTAAGTCTAAATAGATAGATAGATAGATAGATAGATAGATAGATAGATAGATAGATAGATAGATAGATGATAGATAGAAAGAGAGAGAGATAGAGATAGCGAGAGAAAGAGAGAGAGAGAGAGAGAGAGAGAGAGAGAGAGAGAGAGAAACGTCTAGTGTCCAGCCACAGGGTAGGAAAAGAGCCAAGAAACCTGAGGAAAAAAAATCCCACAAACACAAATACACACACACGTTATTAATTTGTTTGGCTTTCCTTGGAAAACTTTGAAAAAAAAGAAGAGACAAAATAAAGATTTTAACTCTCAACAGACAGAACAAACATTTTACTTCCAACAACAAGCATACTAAACATCATCCGTACTGGATACTCTTATATAGTACTCAATCCTCAATCTAATACAATGCAATTAATTATTATATCACCGACGAATCCTTATCTTCAAACACAGCTTGAGACAAAAATTAAATTACGAACTTACTTCCAACACTAAAGTTAGTCGATCAAACTACTACACACAAGGTACTAGTACTAGGAACATGTGAGGTGCAGATAGAAACACACACACACAGGAGGTGTTAATAGTTCACACATTTGGGTCATGACGCGGTGGAATCAGGTGCTCGTCAATTTTTTGGTAGCCTATTTGAAGCTCAAGATCCACAGGACTTGCCAAAAGAATCTTGCAAGGAACCGTACAAGGAAAGAGAAAGAGAGGAAGGCAGAGAAGGAGATGGGAGGACAACATTACAGAGTGGACAGGAAAGACGATGGGTGACAATCTGAGGAGAGCAGAGGACAAAAATAGATGGCAAGAGCTGGTTTTCCAATGCAGTGGTGCCCCAACGGTTGCCCCAACCACGGGATAGAAGAAGAAGAAGAATTTGAAGCTATTGGTATCGTCTGAAAGCTGTTTCTTTTGCCTTGCTTCTAATGAAATAAATATCCATCTATCTTGAGCAGAAGTCAAAATTTTTCGATTGAAGGAGATGAGGTTGCCTGGTTTCAGCTATGAAATTAGCGAGAAAATGGGCGCCAAAGTTTGGTAAGGAGCCTTTCAAAACTGAAAAATGACATATTTTGTACCTGTAATCAATATTTTTCTGTAAAATTCACACGGAAATGTGTTTTTATATGGACATAGAAGGGGTTGAGCCAAAAATAAAAAAACGATCAAATGTTCTTAACTGGCAAAAACATTCCCTTTTCTCCTATTTCGTTATTTTGAGGAGCGCCCGATTCCAAAAGGCCATGACACATTTGAGTAGATTCACAACCAGACAACAAGCCACTTGTTGATGAAACATTGCACCATTATTTAAAAAAAACTGTTAGCACTGTACATACCTGGTTCCTTTGTCAAGCAAAATCAATGTCACTGAAATGGTACGTAAGTCATTTGATTCTCTATTAATTCAATATTACAAAAAAAAGCATTGCAGCCACTGGTGAACACATATAAGCAGCAGTCTAGATCATAATCAGCCGCGCTTCTAAACTATCATACTACATGTATCTCACTACACATACCTCTCACTAGATAATGGCGAACAATACAGCATGGCTAAACAGATCAGATAACAGTAGAACCACATGTTGTTACTATCGATCTAGATAACAAAACCACATGTTGTTACTATCGATCTAGATTACAGAAACACATAAAAACATCATTTATTTGTTACCAGCAACATCATCACATGAGAACATGAAAAAGATTTTAATAAAAACTCATACCTCATTTTCCTTAACAATCAATCAAGAATTAATCTTTCATCAAATAATGTATGTAATGCCTCCAGTACTGAATGATTCTTTCTGTAAAGAAATATTCTTTCGGACCACGTTTGGCATTCTCACAAAATTAGGTATCTTTGACAATTCTTTAACCACAAACAGAAGGAAAAAAACAACAACCATTAATTAAATAATAAACTTTTGGGCTCGTGGACTTGCGAACACACTGTTTATTCCGGATTTGAATAATACTGTCCCTGTAGTTTTATGCACCCCGCATAATTTAGCAAAATTTTATCATTTTTTGCAGAATTTCTGATTATGTTCCTTTATCATTCTTTGTTAAAATTAACAGAATTGCATAATTTCACATTTTTGGGCTCAATTTGAAAAAAAAATTCAGAATTTTTCTTGGCGTAAAATGACGGGGACAGATAATAGAAAGTGTTTGGCGCCCTCCGCCGACACAAAGTTCACCAATCCGGAGGCAGGCCGATCACATCTTGCCATCTTTAGAAGAACACCCTGACTAAACGACGGTACAATACTGATGTGTTTTAGTCTTTTAGTTTTAGTAGAGGTTTTACGACGCTCGCAACTGCATACGGTCATATGAGCGCCAGAAGATTAGAGGTGTTACAAGAGAGTAACAAACATAAAAAAGAAGGACAGGAGCTATAGACACGATAGATTTTTTATAGGAAAGAAGAAGCAAACCACATTAGAGCACCTGCCAACCACCCACTATGGCTTTTTAACAGTACAATTGAACAACAAATTTTTAGAACCAAACCAAACAAAACGTGTATCACGGAGCACAATCACCCCACAGACAGAGAGAGACAAACAACAAAGACCCAAAGGTGACTGTGTACATTACAACAGAGACAAAGAGAAATCCCTAGATGAACAAAGCGACAAAGAGAAATCCCTTGATGACAAAGCCACAAAGAGAAATCCCTTGATGACAAAGCCACAAAGAGAAATCCCTTGATGACAAAGCCACAAAGAGAAGCCAAAAAGAGATGATCCTTGCTGAACAAAGCCAAGAAAGGGAAAACCCTCGGTGAACAAAGCCACAAAGAGAAAACCCTCGATGAACAAAGCGACAAAGAGAAATCCCTCGATGAACAAAGCGACAAAGAGAAAACCCTTGATGACAAAGCCACAAAGAGAAGCCAAAAAGAGAAGATCCTCGATGATAAAACCATTAAGAGAAGATCCTCGATGATAAAACCATTAAGAGAAGATCCTCGATGATAAAACCATTAAGAGAAGATCCTTGCTGAACAAAGCCACAAAGACAAGACCCTGCTGTCCAAAGACACAAACTTTTCACCGTTTCCTCACACCGTCTCTGGCCCGGACGGACAGATCAGTGTGGGAGGAACTGAGCACTTATGTAGGCCTGTCCGGTGTGCAATGACGTTGTTGCCCAGGACAGGTAACACAGGTAATACAGGTAATACAGGGAACACAGGTAATACAGGGAACACAGGTAATACAGGGAACACAGGTAATCCCATGTCCTGTCATAGTCAGCTTTAGAAGAATACTTCATCATAACTACTAAATTTCTCAGTCCAACTCCCTAACCCTTAAAGAAAAACCAACCCAACCCAAACCAAGAAAGGATGGAACACAGTCTGAACACATTGAATAACAAGTTTCTATGAACAATCTTTGCGTCGTTTGATAACAATGAAGAAAGTAAAAAACTGGGACTTCCATAGTGCAGACCACCAAAAGAACCCCCAAACAAACGATCTGTAGGATGATGGAGCGAGTTGCAACAAACATGGCCCTCGAGCACAACGGTGAAGAACACAATAAAGGATGACGTCAGTTTGATTGTAAGTACAGAAAAAAAAGAATGTGGGAATGCTGGAAAGTATAGCATGGCACAGACACACAAACAAACTCGACTCTCGTGCAATTATCAGAGCATCATCATGGTTGTGAAGGAGGCAAACGCCCACACACAAATAGGGAAAAGTTTGTTTCAGTTTTGGTAAGTGTTTTCGGACACCTGCAACACGATAAGGTCATAAGAGTGCCGAATATTAGAGGTGTTACAAGAAAGTAACAAACGAAAAAAAAGGAGGAGGGGAGATAAAGACAATAGATGTTTGATAAGAAAGAAGAAGCAAATCACACCAGAGCATCCGACAATCACACACAAATTAGAAAAGTTTCAGAAAGGATTTCATGACTTTTTCTTGATGACACTTGTAAGCAAATTTTAGAGAAAAGATTTAAACCAGGGCATTGTTGTACAAGTGGAGGTGCGAAGTTGCTCAAGCTTATAATATATCAGGCGGGGAAAATGCGCAGTACGTTGTCGAACTCATCCCGTCCGGTACTGCGGCTGTCAACGAAACATGAAGAGAAAAGAAACGGCAAACAATACAAAAAAATAACCCCCAAAAATTATGAGCCAGGAATGTTGACAAGATGGCCGACGTTCAAAAGAACTCTGGGAAACAAGAGGGGAAACATGGACTGAACAGAGTCAAGGGTCAAGGGTCAAGGTAGGTCTCCCAGTCTGTCAGACAGATGACAGCTTTAGCCGACCACGAGGCGACCTTTTTCCTGTCAGTCGTCAAGACAACAGATATATCTGACCTAGATAAGGACCTTAAAAAAGTCTGTAATCGAGACGACAGCTCTACCTGACCAAGATAGGGACCTTTTTTCCAGTCAGTCATTGAGGTGACAGCTATAGTCGACCCTTGGGGACCTTTTTCCAGTCGGTCATTGAGATGACAGCTATAGTCGACCCTTAGGGACCTTTAAAAGTCTGCCATCGAGACGACAACTCTATCCGACCAAGATTGGGAACTTTTTCCTGTCAGTCGGCAAGACGACAGATGCCTCTCGCTAAGATGGAGACATTTCCAAAGCCTATCATCAAGACAACAGCTGCCTCTCACTAAGATGGAGACATTTTCAAAGCCTATCATCGAGACAACAGCTGTGTCTGACCAGCAGAAAGGAGACAACGACACTTACAGAGTCACCGACACTGACACCCACACTGATGTTGACACAGACACTATCATTGACACAGCCACTGACACCCACACAGTGTCAGCACGTCAGAAAAAAACCATCAGTCAGTGGACAGTTCATTGAAAATGGAAATACAAATTCTTTGAAAAATGAATAAAGCACACAGTAGGGAGGGCCCAGGTGTGATCGCCAAACGTTGTTACCGGACAAAATTCTTTGCCTTGTCGACAGACCGAAGGGCTGGAACCAAAATGGCTGCTGGATCGGAAAAGTAAAGTAAAGTAAAAGTGACCAGACAGAGAAAGCAAAACAGATAAAAAAAACCTCTACAAACATACGGAAAGTAAAAGATAAACCTGTTATGTCAATCTAATCCACCATTAAAGAGGGTCGGTAAGAACAGATTGAATAAAAGGTCCCCCCCCCCTAAAAAAAAAGAAAAAAAAGAGGCGGATAGAGGCAAAAACGAACGACCAAACTATTCAAACAGACAAAGACAAAGTCAGAATGATTCCAGGAAATAAATGGCACCGAGTGTAAATTGAACACAGGACAGACAGATAATTCTTCACACTTATCACACACACAACAAAGAGACGTGTTGTCTCCCCTTTGTCTCCACCCCGACACACACACACACA
>NW_004797589.1:815256-823864 GCF_000002075.1 Aplysia californica | reverse complement strand
GTGTACATTACAACAGAGACAAAGAGAAATCCCTAGATGAACAAAGCGACAAAGAGAAATCCCTTGATGACAAAGCCACAAAGAGAAGCCAAAAAGAGATGATCCTTGCTGAACAAAGCCAAGAAAGGGAAAACCCTCGGTGAACAAAGCGACAAAGAGAAAACCCTTGATGACAAAGAGAAAACCCTCGGTGAACAAAGTGACAAAGAGAAAACCCTTGATGACAAAGCCACAAAGAGAAGCCAAAAAGAGAAGATCCTCGATGATAAAACCATTAAGAGAAGATCCTTGCTGAACAAAGCCACAAAGACAAGACCCTGCTGTCCAAAGACACAAACTTTTCACCGTTTCCTCACACTGTCTCTGGCCCGGACGGACAGATCAGTGTGGGAGGAACTGAGCACTTATGTAGGCCTGTCCGGTGTGCAATGACGTTGTTGCCCAGGACAGGTAACACAGGGAACACAGGTAATACAGGGAACACAGGTAATACAGGGAACACAGGTAACCCCATGTCCTGTCATAGTCAGCTTTAGTAGAATACTTCATCATAACTACTAAATTTCTCAGTCCAACTCCCTAACCCTTAAAGAAAAACCAACCCAACCCAAACCAAGAAAGGATGGAACACAGTCTGAACACATTGAATAACAAGTTTCTATGAACAATCTTTGCGTCGTTTGATAACAATGATGAAAGAAAAAAATTGGGACTTCCATGGTGAATGATGAAAGAAAAAAATTGGGGCTTCCATAGTGTAGACCGCCAAAAGAACCCCCAAACAAACGATCTGTAGGATGATGGAGCGAGTTGCAACAAACATGGCCCTCGAGCACAACGGTGAAGAACACAATAAAGGATGACGTCAGTTTGATTGTAAGTACAGAAAAAAAAAGAATGTGGGAATGCTGGAAAGTATAGCATGGCACAGACACACAAACAAACTCGACTCTCGTGCAATTATCAGTTTCAGAGCATCATCATGGTTGTGAAGGAGGCAAACGCCCACACACAAATCGGGAAAAGTTTGTTTTAGTTTTGGTAAGTGTTTTCGGACACCTGCAACACGATAAGGTCATATAAGTGCCGAAGATTAGAGGTGTTACAAGAAAGTAACAAACGAAAAAAAGGAGGAGGAGGGGAGATAAAGACAATAGATGTTTGATAAGAAAGAAGAAGCAAACCACACCAGAGCATCTGACAATCACACACAAATTAGAAAAGTTTCAGAAAGGATTTCATGACTTTTTCTTGATGACACTTGTAAGCAAATTTTAGAGAAAAGATTTAAACCAGGGCATTGTTGTACAAGTGGAGGTGCGAAGTTGCTCAAGCTTATAATATATCAGGCGGGGAAAATGCGTAGTACGTTGTCGAACTCATCCCGTCCGGTACTGCGGCTGTCAACAAAACATGAAGAGAAAAGAAACGGCAAACAATACAAAAAAATAACCCCCAAAAATTATGAGCCAGGAATGTTGACAAGATGGCCGACGTTCAAAAGAACTCAGAGAAACAAGAGGGGAAACAAGGACTGAACAGAGTCAAGGGTCAAGGGTCAAGGTAGGTCTCCCAGTCTGTCAGACAGATGACAGCTTTAGCCGACCACGAGGCGACCTTTTTCCTGTCAGTCGTCAAGACAACAGATATATCTGACCTAGATAAGGACCTTAAAAAAGTCTGTAATCGAGACGACAGCTATAGCCCACTACGAAGAGACCTTTAAAAGTCCGTAATCAAGACAACAGCTCTATCTGACCAAGATAGGGACCTTTTTTCCAGTCAGTCATTGAGGTGACAGCTATAGTCGACCCTTGGGGACCTTTTTCCAGTCGGTCATTGAGATGACAGCTATAGTCGACCCTTGGGGACCTTTAAAAGTCTGCCATCGAGACGCCAACTCTATCCTACCAAGATTGGGAACTTTTTCCAGTCGGTCATTGAGATGACAGCTATAGTCGACCCTTAGGGACCTTTAAAAGTCTGCCATCGAGACGACAACTCTATCCGACCAAGATTGGGAACTTTTTCCTGTCAGTCGGCAAGACGACAGATGCCTCTCGCTAAGATGGAGACATTTCCAAAGCCTATCATCAAGACGACAGCTGCCTCTCACTATGATGGAGACATTTTCAAAGCCTATCATCGAGACAACAGCTGTGTCTGACCAGCAGAAAGGAGACAACGACACTTACAGAGTCACTGACACTGACACCCACACTGATGTTGACACAGACACTATCATTGACACAGCCACTGACACCCATACAGTGTCAGTACGTCAGGAAAAAACCATCAGTCAGTGGACAGTTCATTGAAAATGGAAATACAAATTCGTTGAAAAATGAATAAAGCACACAGTAGGGAGGGCCCAGGTGTGATCGCCAAACGTTGTTACCGGACAAAATTCTTTGCCTTGTCGACAGACCGAAGGGCTAGAACCAAAATGGCTGCTGGATCGGAAAAGTAAAGTAAAGTAAAAGTGACCAGACAGAGAAAGCAAAACAGATAAAAAAAACCTCTACAAACATACGGAAAGTGAAAGATAAACCTGTTGTGTCAATCTAATCCACCATTAAAGAGGGTCGGTAAGAACAGATTGAATAAAAGGTCCCCCCCCCCTAAAAAAAAAGAAAAAAAAGAGGCGGTAAGATAGAGGCAAAAACGAACGACCAAACTATTCAAACAGACAAAGACAAAGTCAGAATGATTCCAGGAAATAAATGGCACCGAGTGTAAATTGAACACAGGACAGACAGATAATTCTTCACACTTATCACACACACAACAAAGAGACGTGTTGTCTCCCCTTTGTCTCCACCCCGACACACACACACACACATATATATATATATATATATATATATATATATATACCTCGCTGACACATCAATAAAACACGGGCACTCACTACATCATTACAAAAACACTGCTCGCGGGGAATCAGCTCACAAAAAGAAAGAGGCAAATGTTTAATTTTAAAAAAGCTTTTACGGAGCCCACTACTGCATATAAGGTCATAATATATATATATACGAGTGAGGAGAGCCAAGGGGTGGGTGTCAGCAGAGAAGTCCTTACAAGGGGCAAACGGGCTGAGAAGAAGACAGACACACCAAAAGTACAGTAAGCACTAGAGGTTAGTTTGTCGATGGTTGGGGACATTTACACAGGCTGAGAGGAGCGGGTCTAACTACCTAACTAAAGTAGATTCATGTTCAGTACAATGTTATGTAAATGACTATGTATCCATTTATGTACTTTGTCAATTGCATTGTGCATATTATTTTATTATGTGAATTTGTATGAGCTCATTTCGTAACAGTGTGTAAGCGTGTGCGAGTGATAAGCAAGTAGGTGTGTGTGTGTGTGTATGTATGTGTGTGTGTGTGTGTGTGTGTGTGTGTGTGTGTGTGTGTGTGTGTGTGTGCGTGTATGTGTGCGCACATGTTTGGCATGCATGTGCATGCACGTGTGTGAGTATTGTGGGCATATAATGTGAGCGTGAGTGTGTGTTTGTGGGTATATGTGTGTGTGTGTGTGTGTGTGTGTGTGAGTGTGTGCGAGTGTGTGAGTGTGCATGCGTGAAAATTGTTTGTACATGCATTTATGTAAAAAGCACCTAGAGCTGTGTTCACACGGGAGTGGGCGCTATAGAAATGATCTTCATCATTATTATTATTATCATTATCATTTACAGGGATGACGGGTGTTCACAGTAGAAATGTTGGTCCAAGACCCAGCACGCTGGGCATATGTGAGCGGAAAAACGGATAAATTCTCGACTCGTGTGCTCGTTTTGAGGTAATCATTGCGGAGAATGTTGGTCCTGAGCAAAATGAGAGAAGCCAAAAAGATGCAACGTCAACAAAATAACCATAAAAATGGCCCATGTCAAACTCAGGTTAGTTTAGTTTTAGTAGAGGTTTTACGGCGCTCGCAACTGCATAAGGTCATAGGAGCGCCCAGAAGATTAGAGGTGTTACAAGAGAGTAACAAACATAAAAAAGAAGAAGGGGGAGATAAGGACGATAGATGTTTGATTGATAGGAAAGAAGAAGCAAAACCACACCAGAGCACCTGCCAACCACCCACTGTCAAACTTAGGCTGTAAAATCAAACGGATCTTTCTGGACTATCTACAAAGGAAAGTCTATCACAAAGTGATTAGATGAGGTAACATGTAAAAATGAAAGAAAAAAAAATTCCAAATAGTAAAGCAATTATCATATTTTTTCTGGTTTACTCAAAAACTATAATTAACCCTATCCGTACGCCTGGGGTCATTTTGTACCCCCAGGGGGTTGTATTCTTCAGGTTTGAGAATCGGTACATCAGAGTTGTATTACAAATACCAAAACAATTCCTTTCACACATATCTCTACATCAAAATACAATCAACGACAGTAGAAGAAAGTGTATACAAATCAAGAAAAAAACAAAAAACCCAACAAAAAACAACAAAGATTTGTTTCCTTTACAAATATAAAAAAAATAATGAAAACAGCAAAAAACAATAAAGAATTGTTTTCTCTACATATATCAAAAAAATAATGAAAACAGCAAAAAACAATAAAGAATTGTTTCCTTTACATATATCCCCCCCCCCCCCCCCCCCAAAAAAAATGAAAACAGCAAAAAAAACAAAAAACGAGACACTCTGTTGAAATCTTCTCACAAAAACACATGATCTGAAAATCTTAAATCTTTGCCAACAACACATCAGCATCTGCACAATCATCACAAGAAGAATGTAGGACCTCCCCTCCGACGTAGTAAAACCCAGGTGAATTGGAACGAAATGTGACCAAAAAAACACCCCAAAAAAAAATGGGACCAAAAAAAGGGGACAAAAGACAAGGAGTAGAATTATTATTACGGTAAATCGGGGGGCATCGCTGAACATCTTCTTCACTGAACACTTTCACATTAGCGTAGTTCGTGTTCAGTCTTGTGGTCAGACAGAGGTACGTAAATCTGATTAAATAAACAACAACAACAACAACAAAAAAACCCGGCCAAGTCTGGAATTAGCCAGAGTCTCTTTGTCTCGGCCGAGACGACCCTAAGGTCCAACACACATTGCGAGAACAGAACCTAGCATGGCACTGAAAGTACAGGAAATTGAAGAGAACAAGTCATGATCTTTCGCCTGTGAACACAACACATCCCACTAAATTCCTACCTTAATAGGATCCGCAAGGATACCCCGCCCGCCTGCCCGCTGTGCGACTGCCAGGATGAAACAGTACCCCACCACCTCTTTACCTGCCCTGCACTTTGCAACCTGCGTAGCACCTACCTACCTACCTGCCTCCCCAGACATCGGAAATACTCTATACAGCGACAAAGCACAGCTGATAAAAGCCTGTCAATTCTTTGCCATATGGACAGACCGAAGGGCTAGAACCAAAATGGCCGCTGGACCGGAAAAGTAAAAGTAAAAGTAAAGTACAGGAACACAACGGCAGCAGCTCTGCCCTAAGCTGACGATACTTCCTTTTTTTCTTTCTTCAGAGCAGTTTCGAGAAAAAAAAAAAGGGTTTTTAGTAAGCTTTATCACTTAAAAATAAGAGTAATTCCCAATAATGACTGTAGTTTTGAAAAGTAAAAACGGGAATGAACAATGTTGCGAACGTTGCAATAACGATTCTTTGATATCACGATTATTTCCCCCTCTTGACACTACGTCTCGTATTGTTTCGTTTTGAATTCGAGATCTTAATGTAAAAGAAAAACAATAAACCAGTTTTCCGGCAGGCTAGGTGAGCAAACAGGCTGTGTTTCGTCTTCTTTACAAGTTTTAATCCTTTTATAACGTGATGCAATATAATACAGCCGTCACAATTCCGAAATCTAAATTATTCATCACAGTTTCAATTTGATTCTTTCACACAAGTAGGGATACTGATCAGGCTTTCAGTTTAGCGGCTTAAAAAAATTTGGCGCCAAAATGAAAAAAAAAAAAGGATTGTCAGCTTACGGTAGAGCTCTCTCTCTCCCCGACATCCCACGACCACGGACAGATCTCAGGCATGACATCACACAAAGACGCACCGCTCTCAGACACATTTGTGAGGCAGCGTGGTGAAGTCAGGCGCTCGTCAAAATAATCAAAGTAGAGAAACTGACTCTTTTTCGCAGGTATGGCAATTTTTACCCAAATTTAGTTTTTTTGCTCAACACTTTCAGACTTCATTTACTAAGCTATTTCAGTGTGAATTATACTGAAAAATGTTGATTAAAGGCACAACAAATGTACATTGTCAGTTTCCATGAGACTCTGGGGCTTTTAAAATAACGAAACTTCGGAAGCAATTTTCTCTGAAACCGGGCCACCCCACCTCATTCAATGGCAAAAATCTCGACCTGCACTCAAGATAAATGGGCAATTATTTAATCGAAATCAAGGCAAATGAACAAAATGTAAGGTGATACTATAAGTCCACATTCCCAAAAACCTGACCAGCGCCTGATTCCACCTCGCTGTGACACATTTCTCTCGGACCAGTTCGCCACAACAATCAACCTCAGTTTCTCTTAGTCTTAGTACTTCTAATCAACCTCAGTTTCTCTTAGTCTTAGTACTTCTAATCAACCTCAGTTTCTCTTAGTCTTAGTACTTCTAATCAACCTCAGTTTCTCTTAGTCTTAGTACTTCTCCTTCACTTTTTTCTAAAATGTCACCGCCTTCTCTATAATATTATTACTCGTTATTCTGAGCATATAAGTATGAATACATGTGTGCGTACATATTATATATACACAAACATTTATGCAAGTATGTATAAATACACCACACACACACACATCTAGAAAATGGCATCTTCAGAGAGGAGCTACCAGTGATGTCTACAACTTCAATTTTGGCAGTTCCAAAGACGTTGAGATTTTGCCACAACAATTTTTCCCACATACATTTTTTTCCCACACACCACAATCTCAATCAAAACATAAGATTTGTCTTCTGAATATCACAAAAACATGCAAAAAAAACATTTCAAAAACAAAAACTAAGCATGATAACGTTCTGTATGTAATGGGGATTTAGTAGATCCTAACTCCCCCACCCTTCTCACTTCTGTCTGTCATTTAAAAAAAATAAAAAAAAAAAAGAAATGATGAATAAAAGTTCCATTTTGAGCACTGCGGTAACCGTAGGTCAGCACCGACCATTATTATTAACGCAAAACACTCAAGACACCGAGGAATCTTGTTCTGATGCAGAACAGGGCCTGGATGGATGGTTCAGCAGGAGGAATATTATTTTATATATATATATGAAAACGTATAATACTGTCCCATACATACTATCATACTGTGCCCTTCAACTTTAACAACATGTCATACTTTCTTTTGTTTAACACTTTGCCATCATATTTTGGGGAAAATCAAAAGAAACTGGGCGGTAAACATCGCCAATTGGCGAAACGAGGTGGCAAAGTATTAAAAAGATGCCTATTAATTACCGATAGATAGTTCGTTTTTTTTGGTTAACTCACACAGTTTGTCAATACTACACCTCCAATCGGCAGATCCCCGCTGTAGTTTTCAATAATTGTAATAAAATTCCTGCACGTGGTTGAATGATGCATTTGATGTGAATGTACATTTTGTCAGGCTTACTTCTCTTTTCATATTGAATTTTAATGAGAGTGATATATAATTTAAATTTTTCATGTATACCTGCATGAGTTTTTACCGTCCTGCACAGCCAAGAAAAATGTCCCTCTGGGATAATAAAATATTACCTTATCTTATGTTATCTTAATTCTGAAAGTGAACTTCATATTAACGACACCAAATGAACTTGAACAAAACTTATCACAAGGTCAACGTGTCGAGTAAACAACAACAACATGGCGCCAGTTCACCTGGCACATAGACGGAGAATAAAATTGCGAATGTAAAATTGAGGAATAAAGCATACACAATCAAGCAGGCAGTTATTGCATAAAGGCAAACGAATAAAAATCGATGGAAAATTATGGCTACATAATTGTAATTTATACAAACTCAGTAGGCCTGTACGCCAGGAAACATTGTCATCCAACAAACCGCAAAAAAAAGAACATCCCTCGTGATACAAACTATCTCATAATCTGTCACTTTGTTTTTAAAAAAACATCCCTCGTGATACAAACTATCTCATAATCTGTCATTCTGTTTTTAAAAAAACGCCAGCAAAAACATACAACTATGGGGGGGAAGAAGAAAAAAAAGATTGCTATCATGTGGTATTCCTAAAGTCTCCGAGAGAGAGGCTCTTAGGTTTTCCACACCTTGTTGAAGAAGTGCATGAAGTTGTCGTAGATCATGAAGGTGATAGCCACGTCCAGCGTCACACGGCTCAGCCGCGGTACGGTGCCCTTGTAGAAACTGGAAGAGGAAAAAAAAATCGGGATTTATTTTCAAAACATATTTGAAATGTGCTGACGAAATGAGTTACTACTTCTCGGATTTGAGCTTTTAAAATAACGAAACTTCGGAAGCAATTTTCTCTGAAAACAGGCCACCCCACCTCATTCAATGGCAAATATCTCGACCTGCACTCAAGATAAATGGGCAATTATTTAATCGAAATAAAGGCAAATGAACAAGTTGTAAG